>NC_064284.1:0-66527 GCF_019186545.1 Solanum stenotomum | reverse complement strand
ATATTGCATTAATAAAAATATTTATCTCATAAAAATTAGTTATTAAATAAATAATAAAAATTAAACTAATACAAACTTCAACCGGCATTATTACAAGTCATATGAACTTTTTTTCGTCTAAAATACTGAAATTTTAAGAAATAGTAAATAAGTAAAACAAAAGGACAATGTTTATATAGTAATAACTATTTTGAAACAAACTTTCTGACAATCCAAATCACATAAGTAATATTGATAAATAAAGTCATTCTTTTGTCTTGATCATCAAAAAAACAAATCGTGACAATTATCTAACTCTTAAGAAGTGTAATAATTTTGAAAAATTTATTCAGAAGCGTATATCTACATCACAAGAGAAATTGTTAACAAATACATCATGCTAACTTCATTTATTGGAACATTACATACTAATGCATATATTAGGCAATAAAATAATTATTATATCGTCAAAAAAAATTCATCAAGTCCTCGGGATTATGAAATATACCTTATTAGGATAGAACGATTTACTTCATCAGAATAGTGGTACCTCATATTCCGCTAACCTTCGAACTCACTCGATATTAATAAATCACACAAAAAATTTTAAAATGTCAGAAGAAGAAGAGTAGAAGATTCAAAAAAATTGTGGTTGAAAAATGAGAGGAAGTTCCTCTATTTATAGTAAAAAAAAAGGTAGTATGAACAAATATTTTTTGTGTCTTATCTAAAAAGTCATGACCTTTTAGAGAAGTTACAATCCTTTTGAAAAGTCACAACTTATTGAAAAAATTACAACTCTTTGGAAAAGTCACAACTCATCGAAAAATCACAATCCTTTGAAAAAAGTTACAACTCATCAGAAAAGTCACAACTCATCAAAAAAGACACAACCTAAGTTAGGGATATTATAGTAATTTAACATTCAATATATATATATATATATATATATATATATATATATTAATTAAGCGAATATATCAGTGTTAATGATACCAATACAGTATATGATACTGATTTAGTATCAATTAAGCGAAATTAGTTAGGGGTATATAGTGTAATCATTTAGCAGGGTATGTATGTAAAGGGAAATATGTTTGTAATTATTTTGCTTTTATGGGGTATTTGCTTAGTTTCCCTTACCTTTTACCCCATAAGCCCAATATGTATATAGAAAAACTAAAACTACAAAAGTGAAATGCCTCAATCCAGCTCCAGTAAATGTAATCTGGACCTCGAACCGAAAATAATCATAGGTCCAGTCAACTCTCAGTAGCAAGAGTGACAAGTGGCATGTCTATTCTGAAGAGGATTTCAATATCAGGACTAAGTCATCGTGGAACGACCTCCACCAACAAGCATCCACATGAGGCTCCAAGCCCAGAACATCCCATTCTCAAGTCGCCGGGAAAACACAACCCTTTGATAACGCATTGGAGCCGCATAGGGAGAGAAGGAAGAAGATCTACAAAGTTGCGCAAATGTCAAAACTAAGGCTCATACTATTATAATCAAGTCTGTTATTCCAATCTACAAGGATATAAATCATCTGAAATGACGTCGGAGACGATAACAAGGCTACAAAGCTCATGAGTTTGTGCAATTCAACTATATCTCAAGAGAATTGTTGAAAGAATCATCGATTTTATTTCAAATATCAAATACAAGTAGAATGAAAAGACTGAAAAAGATTATCACGAAAGAGATGAAGATGAAGTCGATGACTACTATGATGATGATCGATAAGGATCAATGGAGCAACAAATAATTGCATGAGAAGAGGATAAAAAAGAGAGTAGTTTGAGAGCAAGAACTATTAAAATAGTTAATGTTACAATTTATTCTTATTTATTGTGCATTTAGTTAATATTTTTGGGAAAAGGCTCAAATATGCCATCAAATTTTTCAGAAAAGGTTCATCTATGTCATTCGTTTAAAGTTTGGTTCATCTATGTCATTATTGTTAAAGAAAGGCTTATTCACGCCATTTTTTTTAACTCCGATTTTACAAAACTTTTTTTTCATCTCAAACAACGTTTTAATTGGAGTTTTTGGATCAAATGTACTCTTTTTGCTTTATCTTCTTCTTTAAGAATACCAAGAACACAATAAAGCACATTAATAATTCTCAAATTTCAAACTTCTTTAATTCTTCATGAAATCACCTCAAATTTCAAGAGTAGTTTCCTTCCGAGCTAGATACCAAAACTCAATATCTTTTGAGCGTCAATTCAACCTTAACTCAACAAGACCACTTGAAAGTTCTTCAAAGTTTCAAAACTTCAAAATTCTTTAATGGTAAAATTTTCTCCACAACTTCAAATCATTTGAAATTTTGAACATAGACTCCAAAAAAAACTAGGGAACAAAGATCTAATGTCAAAAACATGAATTAAAGCAATTTTTTGAAATTTCGGGAATGATTTTTGTTATTTGGAATTCTTTTTAATATGGGCTAATTTTTTAAATTCTACAAATGATTTTAGCATTATGATTTTTTAAAAAAAATAAATTAATGATGCAGCTAAAATTTGAGATGATTTCGTGAAGAATTGAATATGTTGAAAATTTAGAAGTTGTTTATGTTCTTCATGTGTTCTTGGTGTTCTTAAGGAAGAACAAGCAAAAAGAGTACATTTGATTCAAAAACTTCAATTGAAAAGTGTTAAACGTTGTTTGGGAGCGTAAAAAGTGGTTTTGAAAAATCGAAGTTAAAAAAAATGGCATGAATGAGCCTTTTCATTAACAGCAATAACATAGATGAACCAAACTTTTAACGGACAACATAAATAAGCTTTTTTCTAATAAAGTAATTCAATGGCATATTTAAATCTTTTCCCATCATTTTTTCCATTCATTAAATGTAAAGTATGCGGTGTTTCCTGAAGGGACGCAACATATGAGTTGAAGTTCGAAATTTTAAATATGATTAAGAAACACAATGATATTCTGTTAAAATATGGAAGGGTATTGGACCTTTCCCCTGACTCTCTACTTCTCTTTTCTTTTACTCCTTTTTTTCTTATTAGACATCTGTGTATGTCTTCATCTTAATTTCGGCTCCAACATCATGTCCTATTTCTAGTCATCTCTACTCCACACATTTATATGCCTTGAAATTCTTGAAGTTTTATATATGTTCGAAATTCCCTCTTACTTGGCACATTTATTAAGAAAATAATGATTGAAATTGTGAATTTATCATTTTATTCAAATTAATTATGAAGTAAATGAATTAAAAACTTAAAATTTTCAAGAAGTTCTATCTTTTTCAAAATAATTAATTGAGGTATAATAGGTAAAAAAAAAATTGTCTTTTCATAATTTGTCAAAACGGACAAGTATTTAGGGACAACTAAAAATGGACAAATAATTAGGAAGTAACATATATTTTTATGTTTTACAATGTTAGAATATTCTTTTGTAGATTTTAGATGTCAAAATGACCAAAAAAGAGAAAAAGATAGAAAATTTGTAAAAAAAAAAGGTGATCTACGGATCACATATCAGGTCATGGAAATGTTCAAGAGTATGTCAAGAGGATCCTATAGAATTGGTCAAATACTGTCGCATACTTCATTCACAATCTATACACTAAAAAAATCAAACTGATTGAGAAATCTACTGAATTCACTGGTTGTGAATCAATCCGTGAATTGTAAGTGAGTTCACAGAACGAAGATAAAAAATTCCTAGGAAGCAATCGATGGTCAATATACGATCGTGGATCGTGAGGACAAGAAAAATCAATATTTTTAGAATTCCAACTTTTGACTATTCCTACGAACAGTCTTTTTAGGTTTCTTTTGAAAGAAAGTTGATAGTTTTTATTTTTTAATTTCTGCACGTTGCCCCGTATTTCCAATGTTGCAATGCATACCAACAACAACAACCCTCGTAAATGTTTTAAGGGAAAAGGCCCTTGATATACCCCTATATAAATTTTTTAATTATTTTCAAAAAAATAATAATTTCATATTGGTATATTTAATCCTCCGAGCACATATTTTTTTTGACTTTTTGTTTGTTTCAATGACTAATTTAAATTTATTATTTTGATGGTCAAACTTATTTATGTTTCTCTAATTTTCTTGTAAGATTTATTATAGATGATCCACATTTTTTTTCAAATACAAAAATTAAAGCAACAATATAGTCGAAAAATAGTTTTAAATTATAATATAGTCACAAAAAAATAGTTTTAATTTTTTTTTCTTTACACTAAGGAATGACAAAAAAAAATAAAATAAGAATAAGAAACTCAAATAATAATAATTAAGGAAGTCAAAAAATAACTTATGTATGAAAAAGATTAAAATATACCATGGATTTTGCTTGATAGATCATATATACCCCCTACATGATTTTTTTTTTAAAATTAATAATCAAAAATATAAATTTAAAACTAATTTTTTAACTTTCATTAATTGAAGGATATATGTGGACTCATTTGATAATGGTAGGGGTATATGTGAGCCGTTTATATAACGATAAGGTATATTTGAGTCAGTTTCATAATAAGGGGCATATCAGCTCCAAATAACAAAATTGATGAGCATTTTCCCATGTTTTTAATGTTGCTATCAGTGTTGTTCTTATTGAACTGGCTCTGATCGAACTTCGAATGTTTTGTATCATCTCCTAATTTACCCAGCTTTCATAGCATGTTTGACCCATACAACTAGGATTCAAACTAACAGTGACGAAGATGAGAAAGTTACTATGACTAGATTTATTAATCGTCTCAATAGAGAAACAATGGATGCAGAAGAATTTCAACAATGTGTAAATTTAAATATGCCCGTAGAGTTGGTTGCAAAAAAAAAAAAAAAAAAAAACTACTCACGGAGGAATCGCCCAAATACTACTCCAAAAAAGACAGCTAAAACAAAAAAAAAAAAATCATGATTTGGTCAATAATTTATCAAGATTTGAATTTGTCAACTATAAATATGAGTTACTTTTTTTTTTTATTTTTACTGTCCTTTTTCTTGTATTTCTACCCTCCTCCGAAATAACAAAGTATTATTAAGGAAAAAAATTGAGTTAATATATTTTTCACATGATTCCAAAAGCTTTATTTCTCTGTGTAATAGCGATCCACATGTCACGAGATTTGTCTTTTTGCGTAAATATTTAAAAGATAGACCAAACACAATCTGATCTTTATTTAATAGTATACTATAAAAAGGTAAGTGTTTCTAGTCAAACATAATTTTTTTCTTTTCTTTAGAAGACTGAAAAGCTATAAACATTTTTTAACAACTTAACTAAATACTAAATAGGAACTTGTGTTAATATTTTAATTTCAGATGGGAATTCACATGAAAAATATCTCCCAAATCTCAAGACCCGTTCGTCTCTCTGCCCGTCATTTAGTATATTGTTTCTTAAGAAAGAATCAATGATTCTTACGGCAAAAATATGAAGAAGAAAAAAACTACTCATGGTGTAGAAAAATTATGAAGAAAAAGTGATCTGTCAACATCATACTCCTATTGGGCAAAACAGGTAACTATGATTCACTGGTTTGCCCATATGGAAACTCGTCAATTTAAAACTCCAAATCCAAATATTATGTGTTGCAAGATGTCAACCCTGTTAAATAGTAACAGGTGTTACAGATATATACTAATACCAATATTTATACTTTTAAAAAATGGAACACTGTTTATGCTCCATGTAAAATCTAAAGTCAAAAGATGAAGAGACAATGTTGAGCCTCATTTATAGTTAAGCACGTAAGACAAGGAAGAATAATCTCTCTGTATTGAAACTCCACACCGAGTAACCTGTGCACATGCACCACACCAGCCATCAATTGATTCGTGCATCTACTTAAAAAAATATTAAAACAACCTGGCGAGAAATGTACTAGAATTAAAGTGGTATCTTCGCCCCCTCTCCAAACTCTGCAGCAAATTCTTCATCATTTTTACCCAACATACTTTTCAAGCTGCATTCCATGTTTCTACCCTTGAGCACCCAAAATCTAGGTTTTATCTTCTTCTCTAAAGAGTAGCTGAAATATCTTGGGTATTCAACTACATCACTTATTGGTTTTCCCATTGAGTTCGTCAGAAATTCTACCTTAGGCTTGAGAACTTCGTCTATGCTGTAGCCAAGCAATGGAGAGAACCTGCAAACCATTAGTGCTACCTCCCTCTTCGAAAGTCCAACATGCATCAAGTACGTCATTCTGCTCAAAATGAAAATTAGAAAAGCATTGTCACAACACAAGGTACCATACTTGCACAAGGAATTTATAATTGTGCTTGGCAAGCTGTAAAAACATATATTTTGTATGTTATCTAATAATTGTAGGCCCAGCAAAATGTAAAACTAGATTGAAATCGCAACATCGTGAAATGTTGCTTCGTCCCAAATTGATAGTACTATTCTGCTAGGTTACAGTTGACCCATTTCTGGATTTAAATTGGACTTGGGCTAAGTGCTCTTTGTAAAATAAATTTAAACATTCATATGGATCAATCAACTACGTTTCAATTTCCAAAATACTCAGGGTAACTACTTCCCACCAACACAAATACCAAATAATTTTGTCCACCGCTTAGGCGGATAGGAAGAAATCACCTAGTGTTATGTGTCTCCATTGGGATTTAAACTTGACACTTCATTTTTCTCTTCCCACTTCATTGACCACTAGGTCACACCCTTGAGTGCAATTTAATTGAACAATTTAAGCATATACCAGAGAGTATGATGTTTTTACCTTGGACGTAAAGCTCTGTGGATGTCACATACAAAAAACTCAGGATATTTCTTGATAATCCTGGGAAGATGACTTCTGGAAACTCCAATACCCATTAGGAAGTTGAGTTTTCTCTTAAGAGTTCTCCCGATGCTCGATGCAAAAATTTCAGGACAGCGACCAAGTATCCTACCAATAATATCATCATCCAGGCCTAGATCCCTTAAGAAGCACACTACCTGGAGATAATGAATTATTACTCCCACGAAAAACAGTAATTTATATAACAGGTGCTGAGACAATTATACTACTTGCATTCACCCAAAAAAATAAGAAAAAAGTATCTTCTATAATCAGCAAAGAAGATGTTCAAGCATCATCATAAAATCTCACTCTGATAGGGTTAACAACCAACTAAAAAGCAATTTCTCTCTCTCTCTCTCTCTCCATGAAGCAAAAATTAAAGCATGCCAAAATCAAGATGAAGAGGGAGAGAATGCATACATCTGAAATATCAAGCTAGAAGGAACAATATATGTAGCCAAGACAGATACAGTAGAGATTTATTTCCAGCCATGCCATATAGATAATCCTTCAAACAATTGGTTAAAACCCAAGCAAAGAATCACCATTATCAAGGTTAAAACACACAACACCTAGTTTACGTGCACATCAGTAATTTATCTTTCATCTTATGTATATTGAGAATCATGCTTTTGTATGAGATTCTCTCCATATACATTCTACTTAGTTCAGGGAATTGGGTGTTCTTCGTATAGAGTCATATTTTCATCTCTACCCTTTGTATTAGGGGTGGCAAAATGGTTAAATTTATGGTTATCAGTTCGATCCAACTCGTTTTAAATGGGTTGGTTATCCAATCATTTAAAATTGGGTTAAATATGAACCAACTCATATTATCCATTATAAAATATGAATAACTCATGGGTATCCACCAAATGCACTCCCCTTAAAGTATCAAGTATGTAAGGGTGAAGGAACCTCTAAAAAGTACACTTATTAAGGGTGTCTTTAGTATTAAGAAAAATATTTTTCAATTTTCTCATGTTTGGTTGGTTTAAATGTTTTGAAAAATATTTTTCAAATAGACTTATTTACCTTTGATTGGAAGGGAGCCTTGGAGTAACCAGTAAAGTTGTTGTCATGTGACCAAGAGTGTCACGGGTTCAAGCCTTGGAGTAATCGGAAAAAATTGTTGTCATGTGACCAAGAGTGTCATAGGTTCACGCCGTGGAAACAACCTCTGGCAAAAATGCAAGGTAAGACTGCGTATAATAGGCCCTTGTGGTCGGGCCCTTTCCCAGACCCTGCACATTGCGGGAGCTTTAGTGTACCAGGCTGCCCCTTTCATTTTCCTTTGATTTAAGAAAAATAAATTTCGTACATAAAATAAGTAAAAAAAATTCAAAACTTACCTAAAATCATAAAAATATTATTCAAAACTTTCTTAAACCTCACCATCCAAAATGGCTTCGAACCTGGGATTTGACTTTCAACCCTGACCCGAAACTCGAATTTTGACCTCCCGACCTCAATTTCGTACCACTCACTTTCAAGAAAAATATTTTCTAGGAAAATATGAAATATTTTACCATCATACCAAATATACACCCTAAAAGGTGAAAAAGATTGCGAAAAAAATCTTGTAATGTGGAAGTACTTATTTCTTTGCATAATAAGAAGCAATAAATAATACGGATATCCATATTATCCATTGAGTTTACCCATTTTTATCCATATCAAAAAAGGATAGGGTCGGTATTTTATCCGTTTTCACCTGACTCATTTTCGACCTGCGCCTGTATGCCACCCCTACTTTGTATCTATCTTGTATGCTAGAACTATCCTCATTAATAGATATAGTTAGTTTATCAAAAAAATCTGATAAAGGTTGAGGGGTCATATTCTCAAGCTGACTCTAATTAAGGTGTGAGCTCGACTAATTGGTTACTACTAGCCTTGGAATCTTTTCCAATTTCAGATTATTCTACGAGCATGGAAAGATTGTGATATCTTTTTCTTCTTCTTATAAGTAAAAATGTTTATTGAAATGCTTATGTTTCAAAAGAAATATATTTAATTGACGTAAAGTGGGGATACCCCAAACGAGCAATACCCCTATAATCTAAAGTTTCTCAGTTTAAACACCCTTCAATCATCAATAAAATATTTTATTGTTATAAAGGTGAAAATACATCAAAGACGAGCAATACCCCTATAACTAAAGTTTCTCATTTAAACACCCTTCAGTAATCAATAAATATTTTAAATGTTATAAAGTGTGGATACCTCAAAGACAAGCAAGACCCTAAAATCATCTATATGAGTAGCACTGATGTGACCTGTTTCCATATATGGGAAAGTTTCTCATGTCCACATGTTTAAACTAATGACTAACTAACAGTCTACTACTCCAGAAACAAACAGATTTGAAGTCATTTCTAAGATCACTATCACATTTATGATGGACCTTCAATCAGGAATGTGAAGCTTTTAGAACCAAAGAATTGTGTAATCATCTCAATACAAGAAACATCTTCACCAACCTAGTATTGTGAAAGATTTACTAAAATAAAGATGAAAGCGTCTGCACCAACTAAATTGGAAGCTTAATTTGAAAGACGAGACTAGGCTCGAGGAGGATCAAAAGACTGACTCTCGGTCCCCTACAGTTCGGAAGCTGGTTAGACTGCAATATATGCCTATGGAAAGAAAAGTCACAAAAAGCAATCCATGTGTCATAAAGGAAGGCTCCTTTCGATTGGAATTTGAAGCATGTCGCTACCTGGATCAATCAGCCTAGTTGTACAACTACCATCACCAAATAATTCCAAAATCTCATAATGAAGCTCCAGTGTCAATCAGAACTAATGCACAGTCTTGCATACATTTGTGTTGATGTTAGTAATTTGATAGGTGACACCATAATTTTGACTCTCACCTGATTGAATTCCTGAGGCTTCTGTAGTAATAGCTGAGGACTTGTAGCAATCACCTTACCCAACTTCTGGTTTCGAATGCCGAAGTCACGCAACTGTTCCACCACCAATTTCAGCTTGTTAACTGACAACCCCAAAAGGAGCGGGCAGCTTTTAATTGCCTGAGCTACACTAAATTTTGGCACCTGCCCAAAACATACAATAGAAAAATGACAACTATATTACACTCTAACTTACTGCAGCACAAGGCATATAGTGATACAGAAACCAAATCCACTGTTTCTGTACAGTGGATAACAACAACAACAACAACCTACCCAGTGATACACCACTGAATTAGAGACCACAAGTCAAGGCAATTAAATACAGAGGAACAAGGGACTCCTAGAAAGTTGCAATGACTTTACACAGAAGACCCATTAGAGTCAACCAGACATATTTCATAGCAAAAACTAACTGCTCAAATGAGAAACTTGGCCTCATGTGCAAAATAGTGTAACCAGGATTGATACCTTTTCATCATCAAAGAAAATCAGAATGTTCTCGTAGTTTTGCAGAACGCTCCTTGAAAGAATCCATGGATATTTCAGCAACATCTGCCCAAAATCTTTAGCCTCCAGACCATCCTTGCAATAAATGAACAACAATCACACCATCCTAAAAATGAATGCTCCTAACCGACTTTTTCACAAATAAATAAATTTCCAACTTAGAAAGTATATTAACAATTTCATACCTACACTAACATTTCTACAGAACTCTAAAGCTATGATTCAGTTCTCCTCGACAGAGTTATAAAAAATTATGTTTGCTATATCAGTTCAAGGCTGAAAACTGTCTCATTTCTTAGGCCCAAAATAACTGGGAAATTGTTCAAAATCGTCTATAAGTACATCCTTACCAACAGGTTTCGGTGCAGGACTTCCACACATAGAGAGAGAGAGAGAGAGAGATGATGATGATAAAGATCTAAATGACCTTTGTCTCTCGTACTAGTAATATTAACAGAAGTCAATAGAGCATATTGCTATCATATTTATGTGATAACCATGAGTCGTTAAACTTGAGGCCGAGTTGGAGATAAGTAAGGAAGGAAAACTATTAAGATCAGATATAAATAAATAATCTGATACCTTAAGGATCGCCTGCAATCTTGGTCTAACATCCTTTTCAATGTCATAGAAAATAATAGGCGGAAACAAAAGAAGAATCTGTCTCTTACATCCTTCCACCACTCCAATATCATCAAGAAATACCATCAGACGCTTCATATGACTCTCCTTAGGTAGCAAAAGAAGTCGTGGAAATGACTCAATAAGATGTCGGAAAGATGCATCTTGCGAACCTAACAAATGTAGACCTCCACGTCTTGCTTGAATCTACAAAAAGTACAATCACATTATGAAGTTGCTAGCAGGAAGTATTATTCTGACTCGTTTTAAGTGGACTGTGAACTATGATGGAGAGTGAGGGATTGATTGGATGTTTAGACTAATATGTTAAGATTAGGTGGAACTAGGTGAATTTTAGAGAAACAGTCATGTAAAGGCTATGACATAAAGTAGTGGTTGACCATAAGTTATTTCAAGGGTCTGTAGATGACAGACTGCCCTTTAGGAAAAATAGTCATAAAAGGAGAAGATGAGGGAGTATATCAAGATATAGTTGTAATAGAACTTAGTTCCACAAACTTTAGGGTAGGTGTAGCTCAATGAAAGTGAACAGACATCAGTGCCACAAACTTCAAGACAGGCGCAGTAAATAAGCCCCATTAACCATCCTGATTCAAGGAGGCAACTGACCTTCTCAAAAAATGACAAGGTCTGCTGGACATCCTCATCAATACTGATGGACAAGTGCATCATCATTTGCCGGGCATTTCTAGCAATATGTCCTCCATCATCACTGTTTGCAAAGAATATTTTCTTCACATACTTAACCTATGAGCAAGTAGAAGAGGGATCAGCACATTAAGAAAAAACTAAAAAAGGGTTCAAACCTCTTATCTCAAGAAAGAGACAACTTTATGGCCACTCGTGAGCCTTTTCAACTCCCTTAACCATGGAATGAATAGAATTTATATAGACAATTGAAATATCTTAATCAATAACTATGTGTTACATATTACTTTCTTATCTAGCCAAACTAAATCAAGACTTTTCATCCTCTTGTGATATGTTTAATGCCTGCAGAGATGACAGGACTCTCCCACAGAGCTCATGAGATTTTCATAGAATGAGTCAACAACACTAGGAAAGATGAATAACATAACAACTTTTGACATTATCAAAAGGTCTTCCCTAATTAGTGTTATTCTGTTTAAACAAAAGATACACAGGAGTAAGGAAAACAAAATCAAGTGAAATAATTGGCACGAAGCAAAAAATACAGCAGAAGAAATGAGCACTCTAGAGTAGGCGTACCTTATTGATAAGGGTAGGTAGTGTCTGAAAGAGAGAATTAGAGGAAAGGTAGCGAGCTAAGTGTGTTGCAGAAGAGAGAGTGAGGCCAATGCTCTCCAAGAAGGGAAGCATGCCCTTATCACCTTTTTGTTTTGCCATCAGGTAGACCTTGCTCTTGAAAGGTGGAATTGCAGGAACCGGGTCATATGCGTTTTCAAAATCAGTGGAATTCCATAAGGAAAACTCATCCAGTTCACGGACGCTATCTATCAGCATGCTAACGTAATTAGGTGAGTTGAGGGCTATTTCGATGGATTCCTTATGGGAAACACCAAGTTCTTGTAGATAATAGCTGACAGCCTCCCTAGCTTCAGCGATTACTTCTTCCGTGTCTTCTGTTCCTTTTGACGACGAAGACCTAGCAGCAAGAGGAACAAGTGGCGCAAAACTCCTCAACTTATGACAGACTTGCTCTGGACGTATAAGATTGCAGTAGAAAAAGGTATTGCAATGGAAAGAGAATGGAAAAGGGAAAAGTTGAGGTTTTGAGTTGGGGACGGCGAATGACAAATAATTTAAAAGGCAATGTGAAGACATTTGTACACAACAGGCTCGTTCTGCATCCTAATCTGTAAAACTAAATTCTCATTTGTACGCTCTTCCTTATGCTACCCAATATTTCTTCGACAATATTTGGGCGAGAAAACCTGTCTTGAATTAGGGGTGTTTTGTTTCCACCATATATATTATACGACAAAGATTAAAAAATTATCAATGTAGAATGGAGGTAACATTATTACGAATATAAAAGGGAAAAATGATGGTATTCGTTATATTTTTGGGACATTGCTTTTGTTAGTCAAAAAACTAAAGCATGTATGTCCTCAATCTAACGAAAGATCAAATATGGACACGTGAGACAATTCTACGAAAGTACCCGATCTGACTAATTAATTAAACCCAAAATTAAAAAAAAACACTCATAGTATTTGGAAAATATATTTCATTTTTTTTAAAAATTTAATTTCATAAGTTCTAAAAACTATCAAAACTAACTATATGTTTGTATTACATTACACATGACTTTGTTATCATATGCTGATTGTTCATTATTTTCATCAACAATCATATCATCACTATTCATATTTACTGAATAGCTCATCACTAATTTAATGTTCACGTAAAAAATTATTTAAAATAAGTAAACAACTACTATAGAGAGTATTCTTATAATAGATAAAAATTTTATATAGAATATGAATTATTAAATGAGACTTGACCTAAATACTAATTTTTTCTAATATTTAAAAATTTGAGTTATTTATTAAAAATATTTACCAAATAATGACAAATTATATAGACAAACACTATTTACCAAATTTTAGTTGTAAAATGTATGAGATAAAGAGTCTTAAATCTCTCTATTCTTTTTCCTTTCCACGCTCTCAAAGAACACATCAACTCAGTCTTGCGTGCCCCTCTTTCCCTCTCTTCTTCTTCAACGAAGAACAACCTTCAGAAGCTCCGACCCATCATCAGAACGACCCCGTTTCTTCAAATCCTCATATGAATCCGTACATATCAGCGTGCTCGGCACGAGTCCGCATGCCAGTGAGGCATTTCGAAGCTTCCAGGAAATTCTCCAACGGTAATTTTCCTTTTCCTTTTTCCCGTTTCCGTTCTAAATAGTAAGAATCCGTACAAATCATCCAGCTTTAACCTTATCCTCGAAGATTGAATATTGAGTGCTCCCACATCATTTTTGGTCAGGAAATTCCCTAGATCAATAGGCCTCTCTGTTCATTCTCACGGTTTTGGGTGCTAAAAAAGAGAGAAGGCTCAAAATAGCCCTCATCTTTGGGTTAAGACTCAAAATCATTCTTGAGTTTTCACATGAATCACTAATACTCCCTCATGTTTGTAATATTGATGCATTTTTATCCTTCCCTAAACTTTTTCCTATTTTTAACATTAATTTTGTTCATAATTTTATGTAAGGAATGTCCCATCGTCTTATTATATATTTAATAGAAATAAACTCTATGTGAGAGAAGGTGAGAAGAAAGAATACTTTGTTCTATTCAATATAAATATTACTGCAGCTAAACTAAGAACATTTTAGCGTATAACATTGCAAGAAAAGAAAAAATTGTACTGTTGCACGTGAAATCATCGTGATGAGTCTCTTGACTTTACCTGCAATACAATTTCTACTAAATAAACCAATGTGTTTTTTTTCTTCTCACAATCTCTTACATGAAGTTATTATTTCTACTAAATATATAAAATGATGATTAAACATTCCATACATAAATTATGAATAAAATCAATGTTAAAAAACATTAGGCAAAATTTTGAAGGAGGACCAAAAGTGCACCAATATTGCAAATATGAGGAACTATTAATGCTCCATATGAAAACTCAAAAATGACTTTGAGTCTTAACACAAAGATGAAGGACTATTTTGGGCCTTTTCTCTTCCATAGCTAAAAATCTTTCATACAGAATTTAAATACTATACCTCTTATATAATTATAGTTGTGTACTTGATAAGTTAATTAAAATTTAAAAACACATCTCTTGGAGTTTAATTGAATAACGTATCTCGCTCAAATAATTTGGATCAAATGATGTCTTGGCAAGTCTCTTATATATTCATAATCATTCGTAATCGATGACACTACTTTGATAGCCAAAAGGCATATTTTGTTGTTTATGTTTCGATCAATATGGTTAAAACTTTACTTTTTTTTGCGACTTTTAATCTACAGTTTATAAGGAGATAGTTATTTCTTTAATATTTGATTAATATGGATTCATCCTACTTTGAGGGGTAATTCATTAACTCCAATTCAACATTTGAACCCCAAACTTTTGATTAAGGTTGAGTACAATATTTACCATCTCACTACATTCCTTTATTTTTTGGATGTCACTAATCGATTGAATGCCTCGATAGATAGGAAGTTGAATAATTAAAACTCCAAGGTAGTGTGGAACCACCATAACTTCTAAACACTGAAAAATCCCTTCTTGGAATCCCAAGGATCTTTTAGCCACTGAAAACTCTATAAAGATCAAAGTAATTTATTTTACAAATTTAAGAATTCTAATCTACATGACACCAATAGTTTAATGATTACATCAAACTCTTGATTAACATATCTTTACTTCAACATAATGATCAAAAACATAAACATAAACAACAAAGTTTAAAACATGTACTAAACAACAACAATTAATAACATAAGCATAATTTAATGACTGTAAAAAAACATATCAGGATCTGTAACAATAAAATGAAATAGAAAGGAAAAGTTGAGCCTACTAAATGCACATTGTCCCCTTCAGGAAATTATTCTTCTCTAGTACCCGAGATTTAAAGGAATAGATCCTCTCAGGATAGAATGATTCTATTCACCAGTATATTGATGCAAAAACAATGATGTCATTGAGCCACTCAACATGAGCAAAGTACATGAATATTTAATTGTCCAGAAGAAGAAGAAGTTCATAATTTTTGTTATTTTAAAATGAGAGGAAATTCGCCTATTTATACACAACAAAGGGTAGTGTGAACAAATATTTATTGTGTCTTATTGGAAATGTCACATCTCTTCTGAAAAATCACGACCTTTCATAATAGTCACAACTTTTCATAAAAGTCGCAACTTTTCATAAAAGTCGTAACTCTTCTTAAAAGTCGTAACTCTTTATAAAAGTCGCAGCTCTTTGTAAAAGTCGTAATTTTTCATAAAAGTCATAACTTTTCATGAAAGAGGAGGCTAGATTTGGAAATAAATAAATTAAAAGGGAATCCTTGTTTGTGGTGACGCCACGTAGGCAGGCCTAGAGTTCTCTTTTATATATATATATATATATATATATATAATTGAAGAGATTCAATGGTCAAGACTGTCTTATTTTGATTACTTTATCACTTCTAAGATGATTTCAGACCTGTAGTAATATTTCAGAAAAAGAAAAGGGCTACTGTTCATATTTTGAGAACTAAAGTAGTTTATATTGACTTGTGAGTTATGGCTATACTCCCTGTTGTGATGACTAAATCAATCTGAATATGAATTTGTTTGTTTATTTTCTCTCTTCCTCATGTATCGTATCAGTTACACCTACCAATGATGTTTATTGATTAAGGAGATTCTTGCTAATTCACTGTTATTTAAGTTCCTTATAAATAATGTGTTGTGAATACTAAGATAGTAGACATCCTACCATATATATCCTTGATAACTGTGATTGTTTTTGGTCACCATAATGCTAACCTCGTTATATCATTTGCTGCTTATAATGAATTTCAATTTGTCTAAATGTTGTGTTAATTTGATAATGATTCATGTATGTGCTCAAGAATATGTATCTAGGTGCTTAGTTTTGCCAAGTCTTTGTCTTATTTCTAGAACTAGAATTGGTCCCAAATTTGATTAAATATAAAGTCATTAGCTCACTTCTCGCTTTTAGTCTCTATTATGAGCAATTAAAGGAGGTCTGCATGAACTTTTCTTGTACCTCGTTGGCAAATTTTGTTAAGTGATAAGTTGCATTTCGATATCATCTCATCATATGTTTGTAAAAACAGATACATGTTGGCCTGCCCCAACAAAAAAAAGTCTTCCTAAATCACAAATGGTTCATTTGGTTTGAATACAAGTTATGCTGTGATAAGTTATGTTGGGATGAATTATGTCGGAATAAGTTATACTGAGATTAGTTATGTTGGGAGTAGTTTTTATTGCTTGTTTGGTTTGTCATATTCAAACTTATATTCATGGCATAATTTCTAAGAATAAGTTGATTGTTTACAAAAATACCTCCGCCTTAATTATTTTTTTAAAACATTTTCTTTGCGGGTTTAGTTATTCATTCTTAAAAATATAATTTCCATTTTATTTAACTGGTGTGCATTTCCATGATTGTTCCTTGTTTTTTTATTATTTAACTTTAAAATAGAACTTCCATCTTATATAGCTCAAAAATAATTTTTCCAACTTATTTATCTTTAAAATAAAACTTTCATCTCATTTAGCTTAAAAATAACACTTTCATCTTATTTAGCTTAAAAATAAAATTTTCATCTTATTTAACTTAAAAATAAAACTTTCATTTTAAGTTTATTTAAGCAAAAGAAACTTTATTATTAAAGTTATCTACATTTTAATTGATATATAAAATATAATTTTAAGTGAGTAATAAAATAATTAATTAAAAATATGTAATTTAGTAGTGAAGTGAACATTTTAATAGAAATTAAAATATAAATGAACATAAGAATTAGGCAAATAAATTCAACTCATAATATATTCATAAATAAAAATTGTATTTATAAAATGTAATAATTAAAATTTTTTTTTATCATAAATAACAATTAATTAAGGTTGTGAATGTTATTAAAAATTATGTTAATGTACATGATGTAAAAGTGGTATATAAAAGAGATTTAAGGGGGTATTTATGTTATTTTGCATACTTTATCCCATGATAAGTTATCCTAGGATTACTATTCCACACCAAGGGAGGGATTACTTATCCTAGTACTAATTATTAATCCTGAGATAAGTTTATCCATCCTTTGCAACCAAACGAGGATTAAAGGACACTCAAAAATTATCTCGAGATTAATTTCTCTTATCCCTCACACCAACCAAACGATCCCTAAAGGATGACAAAGTATTTGGGCTTAGTCCTTCCGAGTAATATAAACTGTTAAGATTGCATTTGTTTAATTATTTTTTGTGTAGTCAAGCTTAAGTCATTTTCTTGGTTAATAATGCAGTAGTTCACTTTGATCATATATTGGCAATTTTTTTGTTTTTTTCCAGTTTATGTCTACTATATTTTAAGAGGTTCCTCTTTTGAACTTTCTAATCCTTGATTCTTTTATTTCTTTGTGCTTGAACTGCTTGATAACGAGTCCATATGACTCCCATTTCCTTGCATACATTTCTTCCTCAAGTCAACCCCTTTAAGTCGATTAAAAGAAAGTTAATATTATTGGGATTAAATCCAAGAAACCGGTAGCAATAGGAGCTCAAGAAAGTTGAAAACGAGAATGTTTTGGGTTCAAACCCAATTATATATGGTTGAAGTATTATAGGTTTGGTTTTCGATTTTAAATATGCTTAACCGATAACCAAATTAATAACATATTTGTTATCGATTTTCGGTTTATCAGTTTTTGGTCTTTAACGGTTTCGTTTTCGATTTAACCAATAAGAAAAGGGAAAAGGGTCAAAAATACCTCTCAACTTTGGTTTATTGTTTAACTTTACCTTCGCCATTAAAATGAAGTTAATTTTATCCTTCCCGTTACTAATTTCACCAAAATTACCCTCATTAGACAGAATCTCTAAAATTGACCCAAATTACCCAAATTTTTAAAAAAAAAACCTATTCCCTATTTTTAACCCAATGCCCCACCCCATTTAGGATAACCTGATTAACCCAATTCCCTGTTATCCATTCCCATTTACCCATCTATCTCTCTTTAAATAGATAATCTCCTTTTCTCCCGAATTGTGAAGTTTGCCCATTTCTCCGATGTACTCGTAAAGGAAGGAGAGGGATTTCAAGACACCATTCTGGACATTAAGCTCAGGCACACGATAATCATTCATCAAGGCAGGCAGGACTGTAAAGGGAGAACAGGTTTCTGCAACAATAGCAATTGCGGCAGTCGTACAGACACGATTCTGACGTTCCTGCACCTTAAGATTGTTCAACAATGTTGCGAGCACATCCTGAGGTCCAATGGCTTTAGCATTTAGCAATATACCCAAATGTGTTCATTGTTGCTCGGCGGATACCTTTCTTGTGCGCTTTAAGCATCTCAAGAAGCTCAAAACAAATTCTCATCCACTCCCTTGCAGGAAAATTCAGCACCACGATCTGCAATTCGACCAACAAGGTCAATACAATTCTCTGGACTTCCTCGTGACGTTTCTTCAAAATAGGGGTCAACCGAGGAAGCAAATCCTTAATTGGAGGAGTCATTTTAGTCATACCAATAACATTCACAATAGCCTGGAGAGCCCCCAGTATAGATCCTAAAACCTCTGGGTATTCTTCTCCCAAGTTCTCGTACAAGACAACACCAAGATGGCCCATTAGTTGTTCTTCCCCACACTGCTTCAAAACTACTGCAATTTTGGATATCGGATCTGCAGCTTGCTGTCTCACCTTGGAACTCTTGTTGTTCAGTCGCCATTTTATAGTACCACAAATCTGAGGAAGGTATGGCTTAACTCTTTGGCCAAGGGCATTTACAACAGCACCAAATCCGTTAAGCATCACATTGGCATCGTCATTGATTTGCTCTTGGAAGGCATAAAGCATACCATCAATTAACAGTTCTTCTAGTCGAGAATCAATATCAGATGCACCAAGATTTTCAACCACCTTCTCAATAGTCTCAATGACCATCTCGGGAGTAAAGAAGATTATCTATTCAAAGAGAGAGAATGGGTAACAGGGAATTGGGTTATCCTAAATGGGGCGGGGCATTGGATTAAAATAGGGAATAAGTTTTTTTTTTTTAAAATTTGGGTCAATTTTGGGGATTCCGTCCAATGAGGGGTAATTTTGGTGAAATTAGTAACGGGAGGGGTAAAATTAACTTTATTTTAACGGCGATGATAAAGTTAAACAATAAACCAAAGTTTAGGGGTATTTTTGACCTTTTTCCCATAAGAAAATGCTTTCAAAATAAATGTATGACTTGTCCAACAATTTAACGCGAAATTAGAAAGAGAGAAATCAAATTACATACTTAGTATAGTATGCCTTAGCCGTTGCCTAACCCTACGTTTTTGTTGCAAACCTTAGCCGTCGTCATTCTTAGTTCTTTAGGTTTTGACATTGTGAACCTAAGAGACTAAAATAATATTAAAACCTAAAGGGTAAATGCAAAGAGCTGAGTTAAGTAGTGTTAATTGTGTAGGGTCCTTATAGTTATAGTCTAATATAGTGATTATATTAACGGAAAAGGGTCAAAATTGCCCCCGAATTATATGAAATAGACCATTTATACCTTTCGTTACATTTTGGGATCAAAAATGCCCATGTTGTTATCCTAAGAGACCACAGATACCCTCAAGAGTTAACACTCCAAATTTTTGTTGACGTGGCAAGCCACGTGGAACTAATCCTTCCACCTAAGCGTTGCCAACTAGGATTCACTACAAAAGAATTAGACCTTTAGCGGCAACAACAGTCGCCACAAAAGCCCAGAAAATCGTCACTAAAAGTTTTTAACATTAAATTCTAATTTTGTGTTTTTTTCTTCATTGTTTTTAAAAAACTAAATATGATATCGATTAAGTAGGAGTTTGAAGACACTATATGTTTTATTTTTATGTCATATGTAAATGTATAAAATGTACAATGATGCATTATATATATATAGTAGGAGATTTGAATTGAGAAGTAATTTTGATTATTTTTCGTAATAATATTGGATGTTTTTAATATGGATATTGCAAGTTATTTATTTTAGAAAATTAGGTCGCAATCGAAAATTAATTATCATATTTTTTTGTTGAAAAAATAGGTTTTACTAGCGAATGGTTGTTGGAGCTTTAGTCGCCACTAAAAATCACTCATAACCTTTAGTGGCAATATTTTGGGATTTTGTGGCAACTTTGTCGCCACTAAAAGTTAAGTTCTTTTGTAGTGAATCTTAGTTGGCAATGCTTAGGTGGAGGGATTAGTCCCATGTGGCTTGCCACTTCACTAAAAAATTGGGGTGTTAACTCTTTAGGGTATTTGTGGTCTCCTGGGATAACTGCGGGGGTATTTTTGATCCTAAAATGTAATGGAGGGTATACGTGGTTTATTTTGCATAGTTCAAGGGCAATTTTGATCCTTTTTCGTTATATTAATATTTTTTGTTTGATATTTGTGTATGACTGAAATTAAAATAGTAAATTATTATGTTTTTAATGGTTATCGATTGACCCAATATTAAAAAACCAATATCGAACCAATAACCCTATATATTTTTTTTTTATAAAATCATTAAATAACCGTTAACCCAATAACTCATTAACAATAAATCAATAACATTTTTTTCGGTTCAATTTATCGATCGGTTCGATTTTTACACACCTACTCATTTTGCTTTAAGTATTCAAAAGTTTAAACTCGTTTTAGTTAGAGCATATTTAAACTTACAGAATAACTTTAAGAAGAATTCATTTTCTTTCATAGTTATTGAAAAGCTTTGAATCCATGCTTATGAATTTGAACTTACTATTTAGTTTAATTTTTTTACTCGGATAAATTGTTAAGTTTCTTAAACTAATTAGTTTGTCTTTTAAACAAACTTAGGACTTTATAAGAATGACTCAAGAATTTCCCATATCCTGTCATTTTTTATTAATTCTTAAATAAGTTTTATTTTTCACAAGTAATTTAAAGTTTTCCTTTTAAAGTTAGCCAAATTTTTAATTCCGTTTGTCAACCGCGCATTAGTGGATTTTTTAAGGTGCTTAAAACCTTCCTTAGAGGATTGTTTGAACCCTTATCCGCTTCTTGTTTATTTATTTAAAGGTTTTTTTCCAAAATAAGAATTTTTTAAAACGGTTTCTTAATTTTCCTAAAATTATGTGACGACTCCTATTAATTATTCTCAAAATTAACAAATAGCCAAGCTATGGAATGTTTTTAATTTAGTTTTAAAAACAGATTGTAACATAAACTTTATTAATGAATTAACATTATAACTTAAACTGATATTTGTAAAAAAAAAATAAACAATTCATTTTTTGTGTGGGTGAAATATTATTTTTAACATTTCTTTTGTGAGAAACACCAAATGTGAATAGTCATTAGTCACCGGAGAAAACATCTCGCTTACAATTGTTTTCTGACTAGCAGCCTCCACGATAAGAACTAGTAACAACAACACCAGAAAACACCAACAGGACCTCCATAAAACCCATTTCCTCTTTTCACAGTCAATTCATCACAAAAATACATTAACATGGGTGGTGTTTTCTGATGTTGTTGAAGAAAAGAGCTACCATTGCTTAATTAGTTGCTTTATAATTTATTAAATTTGAATTTTTTTAAAAAAAATAGTCATTGACAATATGAAGAAAAATATTTAGATTAAATTTTAAAAGCTTAGGGTCTCGTTTGGTATGAGGAGGGATTAGAGATAATCAATTCTGAAATAAATCTTAGGATGAATTTATCCTATATTTTATTGGAATAAGATTGCGGGATAATTTATCCTAAGATTATAGTGTTATTTTTATCTCATATTAATGATGTGATAACAATAATCTAGAGACTAAGCAGCTATTGATAGTTTCAGTGCGTCTGGTACGCCACTTTGACCCGTGCGCGTACAGTCCACTAAAGTGCCCAACTCAACCCAATGCTCCAGCTTTATGTGGGTCGTTCCGGCACAAGCAAAAATCGGTCTAGTCATGAGTCCACTTGTCCGTTAGTCACCCTTATATTAAATTATTCCTATTGTTTTTCTCTAGGCTAATTCATTTCCGGAAAAGAAAACTAGTTGAATTAGAGGTCTGCTGAACCGTCGGCAAAAAATGCTGAGCAAAGCTGCTGGCCTGAAGAGTGCCTCGCATCTCGGTCACTTTTACTTTTTTTATTATTTTGTAATCCGCAAGATATAATACCTTATAGCTTCACAGTTACAAGTCATTTATTTTTTTTAGAACTACATAATATTTTTAAAGGTATAATTGAAAATAATTGTCAACATTGATATTGGATTTCTAAAAGCCCTTTTTTAAAAACTTTTTGGTAGCGTCTTTGTTTATTTTTAGTGGCAAGTTTATTCGCCACAAAAGGCGTCTTTTGCCGTGACAGTCATGGGTCGCCACTAATAAATATGTATTGTTTTTAATCATTGATAGACCAAATGACCCCATAACCCATTAAACCAGAAAATTTTAGAGCTAAACAAAGTTCTAGATGTACATATATACTTGCAAATGGTAGGGTCGAATACTTCTGGAGTGAGAGACCGATCGATTGGCATGCAAGTCTAGTTACGCCTTGAGTAATTTAGAGAAGTACTATACAATGAAAATGTGTACAAACATGATATGTAATGCACATATAAATATAGAGAGGGGAATTAACTAATGGGGTTGAGTATATGTATTGTTGTACGTACGATCGATGTTAAAATTAAAATCCAACATCAACTTGATCGTCGACCTGGTCATTTAAGACTTGTATACTTTCAATAGCTTCCTTGAGATCCCACCTTGTATCCAAATCTTCTTGACAGCAAGCCACTCCAATGTTGAAGAGCTTTTGGATCTGTCCATGATGAGTGAGCTGGTCCATCTCTTTGTCAAAAGCCAATTCATTATCTTTAATGATGGTGTCGACCCAGGTAGCCAATTCGGTGCCAGAGCCAGTGCTGAGAGCAAGATAGTTTGTTGGGAGTTTACCGGTGAGGGTCTCTAGTATTAGAATCCCAAGGCTCCAAACATCAGTCGTCCTTGTGATGCGGCCTTGTTGTGCATACTCGGGAGCTTTGTAAGCCACTAGAAGATGTTGGACTTGGGAAGGATTCACCAGGGGCACCAATGTGTAATCCATCAACAACGGATTAGAATATTTGTCCAGAAGTACATTTGATGACTTGAGGTGACCATGCGGAAGTGCTAGGCTTGGGAGCTCATTGTGAAGGTAGGCCAACGCCTTTGCAACTCCTTTTATGATTTTCAAGCGGCTTGACCAGTCCAGCCTAGAGTGATTGCCTACATATATACACACACACAGAGCCGAGTAATTAATAATTTAAACTCACGTATATACTCTAATTAATTAATATACATATACATATACATACCATGGAGGTGACTGGCCAAGCTACCATTGGAGGCATAGTCATAAACAAGCAGCTTCTCTTCTTTCCTATAATAATAGGCGACAAGGGGGAGTAGGTTCGGGTGGCTTAGTCTGCCCAACCTCCTCATGTGCTCGTGGAAGTCTTCTTTAGCGACATGGTTCATTTGCTTAAACCTCTTCACCACAACGGCTTGGCCATCCATAAGTAGTGCCTTGTAAGAGGACCCCAGGTTCCCACTGCCAAGCACCTCCGCGGATGCTCTTAGCAAGTCCTGTAGATCAAATCTTGTCCTGTCATCTCTAACGAAGGACAACTTACCCACCACCGTTGCGCCTGGTGCTGCTGCTGCTGGTGCCTCTACTGCCTTGTTATTGTTATCGTGTCTTGCATAAGTTGGATTGCCGCTCATCGTCATATCTGATGATGAAAAGGTCATGTTTTGATCCCCATCAATATTATTTGACTCAACAGCCCGGCTGGTGAGTTGTGAATTATTTTGGCTGCTGCTGCTGCGGCGGCGAATGATAAGAATTAACACAATCACGAGACATAAGACCACCAAACAAACTGCAACGATCAACATCACTCTACTCAGGAGAGAGGGAGACTTTTTATTTATATCACCAGATAATTGGGTGCTGATGGTAGAGTTGAGACTGTTAGGCGGAGTAGTAGTATTTGCTTCTGGAATTGGGGAGTTGCAAACTGATTCCAAAGGCTTCCCACACATGCCTTTGTTCCCTGTCATGTATATATATGTATAATAATAAATTAAAAAGGCTAGATCGGTACATAATTCAATTAACCAATGATTTTATATATACCTGCGAATGTTGTTGGATCCATTAAAGAAAGAGAAGGAGGGATTGGACCCTCGAGTTGGTTGTTGGATACATTGAGGAGTTTGAGAAGGCCACGGCGGAAATCAGGTATAGGGCCAGTGAATTTGTTGTTTTCGAGGGTCAACTCGAAGAGCCTGGGGCAGGAGGTAGCGAGGGAGGTGGGAATGTTACCAGTGAATTGGTTGTTGGCCAAATAAAGTTTCTTGAGATAAGTCATACCCTTGAAGGCATCATCGGGGATCTGACCAGAGAAGTTATTATTGGACAAGTACAATGACTTGAGGGCACCAAGTTTGTTCCAATCAGGCATTCCCCCCTTGAAGTTGTTGTTCATAAAGCTTAGGGTCCGGAGGAAATGCAAAGGAAGCAATGAATCTATATCAATTGCCCCTGAGAGGTCCAAGTTTTCTAGTTGCAAACCCCATACATCCCCTTCGAAGCAAATTACTCCCAACCAATTGGCATTGTTCCCGGTACAGGGACTTGTCGATGGAACCCAAGACCCGAGAACATCTTTTCCTTTACCTGAAGATGTAGATAGCAAGCTTTTAAAGTTGAAGAGGGCCTCTGAAGAGCTCTTTGCATCGGGAAGATAATGATGATCATCTGGGCCGGTGTCGTCATCTTCCGGTTGAGCAGATACAAATGTGATCAAGGATACAACAACAACAAGGAAAATGATCAAGTGACGACATAATCTTCTTCTTCTTGATGATGATGATGATGATGATGAAGAACATGCAAACGTAACTGGTGACCGGCCGGTATCCTCCACCTCCGTCATCATCCTTCCTTTGCCTAACCACAACAAACCACCATCAATTTGAGGCATAACCACTGCACACCTCTCTAACCAGAGATTTTTACGGCTTTTCTTTTGGTTTTCATTACATTAATTACTTTTTTCAATGTCTTCCATCCCTTTTAAATAAATAAATAATATTAATTGTGTTCAGGAATTTTAATTAGAAATTAAGGAATATTAAGTCAAAAATTCAGGTTTCTTACTTTTTTTATTTTAATCAAAATTTTGTTTGATTAAGCATTTCATTAGTTTATTTGAAATTAAATGTTTTCATTTCACGAAACATAATTTTATCAACTTACTTTCCTTTTTAGTCAACAAAAAAAAAGTGACAATTTAATTGTAAAATGTTCATTTTAATAACACAAATATCTATTACTTATTTTAAAGAGCAAACTACATAAATACTACTAGTTTAGATTCTAATTATTAAGATTCATGGTACTCTCAAATATTACTTTCTCTATCATATTTAAAATGAGATACATATTTTATTTGTTTGAATTAATTGGTTGTAATAGATTTCCTTAATTACATGAGTAATTAAAGATTTTCAAAATGTATAGATAACTAATTTTGAAAATTTAAATTAACTAAATCCCTTAATGTAAGGTGGAAATCAAGGAGTGTATCTATGTTTAATTGATTTTATTTATTATTCTTTGAAATAATAAATTCATTAATATTAATAATAAAAGACAAAAACATGTATATCTTGGTCATGTACGTAATTTGATTAATTTCATTTTATTATTTAATGTATCTAATAGACTAAACATTTAGATACATGAGTATCATACAAGTACATTCATAAGTATTAATTTCATGTATTTGTTATCTGTATCTAGTATTAATTTCATGTATTTGTTATTTGTATCTAGTATTAATTTCATGTATTTGTTATCTGTATCTAGTATTACTTTCATGTATCTATTTATATGATCTAATATTATTTCATGTATCTTTTATATATATAATTTGATGTATCAAGTATTAATTTCATATCTTATATCCAAAAACATGTATTTCGGACAAATACAAAAATCGTCAGATACATTGTAATAACATAACAAATACATATGATCATATTAAGATACATGATAAAAGATAGATGCATATGACAACACTCAAATACATGACATAACAAACTATGTCAAATACATGCGTAAATCTTCAATAATGCGTAAATCTCCAATATATTTATTAGATACACACATACTTAATAAGATGCATTGATAGCGCCTACATCCGACGGAAGAAGTGACGCGAAGTTTCCTGGTTGAGTATGTAACCGACACTATCGACAATGTGATAAATCTATTGAGCTTGAAATCTTTGCTTACAACTATACCCATTATCTCTATGCGCGAGAGGTATCTCCCCGTGAGAAAAATTATGAGTATATGGGGAATTGGTTTGAGAGTGAGAAAATCAAAGGCTAGGAGTTTGATGTGTCTGTTGACAAGCTGTAGAACATCTATTTTAATGTAGTGTTTCTTCTCACTGACTACTGATCAAGGGAGGAGAAAGAGGAAGAGAGTTTTACCCTAACTCATATTCCCTGAGAGAAAGATAATTGTTTTTAATTAAAAATGTTAATTTTGAAGTTTTAACGTAAAAATAATTAATCAATCCTAATTTTAAGGGAGGTGGGTATTTGATTGTATTTTTAATAGTGTATGGTATAAATTATTAAAAATGATAATATATGTAATTGTTTGAAAGTAGAGGTAAAATTAATATACATGTTAGTGATGTAGGTCTAATAAAGTAGTTTATCCTATTTTAAACTACAAGTTTCAAAAGTCTTCATTTGTTTTTAAAACTGTGTTAAGTCAAACAAATGGCAAAGGCCACTCTCAAACCTTAATTAGGCATTTCAAAATAGACATTATTTTTTACATCACCACTTTAAATTCAAAAATTATCAATCCTAACATCAAAGTCTTAAATAGTATTCCCTTTATTTCAAAATAAGTACACATTTTTAAGAAAATCATATTAAGACATTAATTAGACATTACTTTTCGTTTTTATCCTTATTAATTATTTTGAAGTTATTCTTTAAAATGAATTGTTGTTATAGCTATAGCGGGTTGTCACTCTTTTCAAATGGTTATTTTACGGTATGAGTGTTAACACTTGCTCAAAATTCCTTCGATACGAGTCTTTAGGTATGTAAGCTCACACTCAAAACTCCTTTGACATGGATCCTTTCTTCTTGTGCTCATGTAGGTTTACTATATTGATAGCGGAGTATGTTTGGTAGGTAGTGATTGTTGGGTTCGAAAGTAATTAGTGCGTCATGCGGAAGCTTACAATTGCAAATCATATGATTAACAAATCAGACGACAAATAAAAGTATACTAAAGACATATTATTAATTAATATAGTTTGGTCCAACGACCTACATATTATAAAACTAGTATTGAAAAACATAAATATGTTTAGGAGAAAATCTCCCCATAAACAAAACTCTTTTAACGACTATATTGTGGATGCTATTGTTTTATGCTATGAGAATATGAATCTTCAATTTATAGATCTCCAAACTTTTCCTCTAAGGAAAGAATAACCCAGATATTGAAGAAAAATATATTTTCCTTTTATGAAAAGTAAAAATATTTATGATAATGTTTTGTCTTTTCTTTTAGGAAAAAATAAACTTCAAATAAGGTAAAAAAAATTAGGGCAAAACCCCAACAAATCTCCCATTTTGACTGAATTTTCTTGACAAAACTTGATCCGTCTTCTTCATATGCTTGATAATCTCTTTCTTCATACAATCTTCATGTATCACTGCTACTAACCATGATTTAAAATTGATATGAGTTAAAAATTGGAACCATGTGTTAAAAGTTATGAGGATGGTTGAAAGTGGAGTTCATGCGTTAAAAGTAATATGCATGAGTTGAAAGTGGAGCTCATGCGTTAAAAGTAAAATGCATGAGTTAAAAGTAGAGCTCATGCGTTAAAAGTAAAGATACATGAGTTAAAAATGGAGCTCAAACATTAAAGTTTGCAGGAGTTGGAAGTTGGAGCCCATGCTTAAAAGTAAGCATGAGTTGAAAAATAATTTTGTTCTAAGGGATGGAGCAGCAGAATATTGTTGAAAATATATTTAAAAAATTTCTCCACATGTAGTAGCACAAAAATCTTCATTATCATCACTTTGATTGCAAATTGATTTGAAATCACTTGAACCTATCTTCAATATTGAACCATTTGATCTTTGAACTATGTGCTCTGATACCACTTATTGGGTTCGAAAGTGATTAGGGCATCATGCGAAAGCTTACAATTGCAAAACATATGGTTAACAAATCAGACGACAAATAAAAGTATATTAAAGACTTATTATTAACATAGTTTTGTCCAACGACCTACATATTATAAAACTAATATTGAAAAACATAAATATGTTTATGAGAAAATCTCTCCATAAACAAAACTCTTTTAACGATTACATTGTGGATGTTATTGTTTTATGCTATGAGAATATGAATTTTCAATTTATAGATCTCCAATTTTTTCCTCAAAGGAAAGAATAACTCAGATTTGGAAAAAAAATATATTGAAAAACATTTATGGTAATGTTTTGTCTTTTCTTTTAGTAAAATATAAAATTCAAATAAGATATCAAAAATAGGGCAAAACCCTAACAGGGATTACATGGGTGAAGGGAAGGAGACTGCAAATGCTGAAATTGAAAATCAACCAGTAAGGTGATATAATAATACCACATCTATATGAATTGATTGATTTATTGACAGCAATGGGCCAAGCACAGAGAAAATCGAAAGGACTATTTAAAGGGAGCTGCATTGCAATCCAAGCTATTGAAAGTATTGGAAGGGAGATGTAATATCTAAGAACATGATTATGCTAACCAACTAAATGCTCATTCCACGAGTATCATTATGGTTCATGAGGATGACGACAATTTCTTATACTATGAATCTTGCATTCGGGGATTTTTCCACATGAAAAAGATTATGGTCGTTGATGACACACTTTTATATGGTAAATATGAGGGTGTCTTATTGTTTATTGTTGTGTTGTAGGATACAGAAAATCATATTATCTAATTGCATTTATGTGGTGAACAAAGTGTGTGATGCATCTTGGACCTCGTTCTTCAAGAAGCTAAAGTCTATAATGATCGATGAACCAGAATTGTAAATCATCTCTAATATGCATATGAGCATAGCCAAGGATATTTTTAAGCTTTATCAGCAAGCTCCTCATGAACTTTGCATAAGGCATCTTGGTGAAAACCGCCACATCGAATGCACCAATTTCATATTTTGCTCTTCTTTTTATATTACAATATCACTTGGTCATAGCTACCACTCACAAATGTTAGTAAAAGAATTAAAATTCACACACAATGTATACATTTATGATACTAAAAATATATTTTATATTAAATCCAACATTATAATTTTAGCATAATAGAGCAATATCACGCTAGTTAATCATCCAATAATATGACAAAACACTTATAATTGAATGACACTGGCTTAAAAGCTTCCGATCACAAAGAAGATTAGAGCAAGAGAATCGTCCAATCCACATTCATGTATCAATAGCGAAAGGGGTAATTGGAGAAATTTTAAAAAATAAAATATTAAGTAACATATGTTTCTCGAAACCACATAAATATGCACAGCTGCATTCCTACTCAAGAGGTTACACTTGAGTAGCCGCACTGAAGCTCATCTTCACTTATCATCGCATTCTACGTGTGTCTGAACCTCTATCTGGCTAAATCTCTGTAAGTTTTTGCTTCTCATACCATTGAGTTTCACAAGCTTACTCAGGATACATGCCATGGCAACCTTTGATCCCAAGTTAGAGAGCCCTCTAGACATGCAGATTGCACCACCCAGGAGCATTAGCATATTTGGCACCAGATTGTTTGATGGCTCTTTTCTTTGTTCCCTAGCATTGCATTCACGTGACACTCCACCACAATAGTCACTACTCGTGCAGATTTCTGGATTGATTAAGCCCCTTGTGTGGTCCAAGGTGTCTAACCCAAGTGGAACCTTCATTTGAAGAGGGTGGGAAAGGAGTTAGGAAAGGGAAGATCAAAAATTTTGTCAAGCAGCACGTTATACATTATTCTACTCATATTGGGAAGGCTAATTAATCCACGTAGGCAATAGTAGGAGCACGTTATCCTTGTACTTTCTTATCATTTTAGGAGGGAGGGAGGCCATTGAAGTAAAAAGGGAGAAAAATGACTTCGATAAGGAAAATGCTTCTGTTACGGTCACTGCCAGATTTGTGTCTTTTATCATTTATTTTACTTAACTTTCCATTTCCTAACAAAAAGAATAGTGAAAGTCCCACAATTAAGAACTTTAAAAGAAGCATAGCTCCCACCTTTTGAATTAACGTAACGGCACTCACACCTGAAGTCAATTGAGAATGGTGGTCAACGGCTGAGTATTGGCGAAGTGCATCATCCATTTTACAAACATAGCTCCATATGCCTTTTGCAAAGGCTAATTTTGCCATTTCAACGTTAAGACCAGCATCTTCTTGGTGTACCATTTGGATCTCACAGGCATTCCTACCAGAAACTGAAGGAAAATTCACAATGAAACAACTCAGTACTGCACCATCCTAGATTCCTAAAAGTACTACAGAAAACCATAATATTTTACTTTTATTCCTAGAAACCTGATAGAATTACAAAAAAAATCACAAAATGAGTCATGATTCCAACTATGTATATGCTGTCATGAGATGCTTAAATCAGTTTTTTTCACACAAGGAAAAAAAATAACAAGGAACAAATCAAAAACCTACCTTTCTTGATTCTCCAACCAGATCTAAAGAGCCTAACCCTGACATACTTCTTCCTTCTTTGTGCCAAAGGATATTCACATTCCTACTAGCAGTAAAACACCAAAATTTAGCATACATAAACTAAGATATGTAACAGGAAAAATTGAAACAAGAACAGATACAATTATGAGTTGGGACACATGAATGATGAAAACTTATGTGAGAACACTAAACGCTTCTTCCTTCTTATCTCTTTTACTTTTTTAGGTTTGTGTGGGGGGTGGGGTGAGGGTGGGGTGGGGGGTATCATCCAATTGAAAGAATTCTAAACAAGTTCTAACTGCAATATTTATTTAACAGAAGACATTGCACCATTGAGAAAGATATCTCTCTAGAGTTATGTTGGGAGAGTCAGTTCTATGAGAGCTTGATGTCCACTCAATGTCAAACTTTATTAAGTACTACCTTGGTAAAACAGTAGAAGGATCCATCATTGCCTTCCCACACTCTCCATGCTAATATGTACTCTCTGGGAGTCAATAAAGGAAACTTTTTTATCATGAGTCCAATTTCAGTTCCACTGCTTGAATCCACCTGCAACTGCTTATGCTCAATCAAGGTTTTGTCCCAAATTTTCCGGAAATCATTGTCCATGTAAAAATCTCTTATCATCTCAACAGAGCAATTTTCAAATACAGTGACACTTAGATATTTAAGAGGCGCATCCTGCAGAACAGAAGAGATCAAACATGGGTATCATCACCTCAGTACTGATACAGATAGTAGTAACTTTTTTCGATAAGTTAGACAACGATAAGAATTACTAAATAAATACATTTAAAATAAGGCAATCTAGATACTTTGTATCACTTCGGATAATAAAATAGCATTAAACAGAAGGTGAAACCAAGAATCATTTATTGCACAGCTGTAGATACAAGTGCTCGTGCTTATGAAAATGCATGCTCATACAGGCTTGCAAGTTTTGTATTCTGTTCTTTGACCCCATTCAGTCACTTTAGATCCTTTATAAGTATCAATGGGAGCTCTGCCTACAGTTGGTTACTCCATTTTCTTTTAAGAGCTTCAAAGGTAAATAAGTACATTAGCAAAAGGTGAAAGAAGTCACTTTTGTGATTAATAGTTCACCTAATGGACACACTTCTTCTGTTTCTTTACAAGCCCAGCTTATTGATAGGTTCAGACATGAGGCATAAATATGCTATTCTGAATTCTGAGAAAATAGGCAATTCAGCAAGTCCCTAAGAGATAAAAGCAGAGACCGCTATAATATTAAAAACACAGTACATAAAGAGATAATCGGAGCAAGCACCTTCAGTTTACAACACTGTGCACAGTAGGAAAAACGATCTGTTCTCCGGTTAATGACATCTTCCCATTTCTCGTTAGCTTGAAATTTCTTATTTACGACATCAATCAAATTCTTCAGATCTAGATCAGATATCACTGTAGTGATCCTGAGAATAATAAATGAGATATTAGGATGCTTAGGGACTAACAAATACAGCCACATTTGCAAGTTAAAAGCAACTGAAGACAAGGCTCACATAGGAGAACCATATCTACTACTAGAGCATGGAAATTCTTCATATACTGCAATAGTGAGCCCAACTCACAAGGAGTCCTACCAATATGTCGCTCTTCAAGACGAGACATCTAATCATCTATTTCAAGTTCGAAGAGCCTGGGTACACCTGACAATAAACCAAAAAAATAAAATGCTAAATATTTAGTTGAAAGAAATCTTTATTTCCTCAAAAGGATAATACAAATTATTTTCATAACCATGAACCCTGCAACCTGAACTGATCCTTGGTGCAACCCCAGCTCAACTGGGAAGTGCTCCAAGTCTCTTCTCATCGTTCTAACCCGAGTTTTGGCTCCATCATACACGTCCTTTATCGCCCTAATGTAAGCCACTGGAACACCTCTGCTTCCAAGCTTCTCCAAATGACTTCTCTCTAGGACTTTGTCGTAAGCCTTTTCAAAACCAATGAATACCACATGTAAGTCACTCTTCCTTTCCCAATATTTCTTCACCAGTCTCCTCACAAGATGGATGGCTTTTGTAGTCGATAGCCTCGGCAAGAATACAAATTGGTTCTCAAAAATTGACACATCTCGCCTCACCCTCATCTGCTCGATTCTTTCCCAAACTTTTTTAGTTTGGCCGAGCAACTTGATACCCATGCAATTGTTACAATTTGGATATCACTCTTGTTCTTGTACAACAGAACCATTGTACTCCACCTCCACCTCCACTCCTCGGGCATTTTTGTTATCTTAAAAATTGACATTAAACAAACTATTTAACCACATCATACTTGTCTACTCATGTCTATGTTTTTCCAAAACTCCATCGGACTCTCATCTAGTCTGGTCGCTCTTCCCCTGCACTAACTACTATAAGCGCGCTTAACCTCCTCAACCTTAATACATCCACAGTACCCAAAATCTCGATATCTCTCAGAGTGCTCCAAATCACCTAACACAATGTCTCTATTCCCTTCTTCGTTCAATAGTTTGTAGAAGTAAGTTTGTCATCTTTGTTTAATAAGGATCTCTTCTAGCAACACCATGTCTTCTTCATCCTTGATACACTTCACTTGATTTAGGTCTCGGGCCTTCTCTCTAGCCTTCGCGAGCCTTTACAGTTTTCTTATCTCAGCCTCTGTCTCCTAGTTCAGCATATAGTTGTTTGAAAATTGTCGTCTTTACTACTTTAACCACTAACTTAGCCTCCGTTTTCGTTGCCTTATAGATTTCCTCCTCGTCCGTCATTTTACCAACTTTGCATAAGCAATTGTTTTGCTTCCACTTAGCCTTGAACTTCTCCATTCCACCACCAACCCCCTCCCGAGTTACCCCTCAACACCTATAGTACCTCTCTAGATGCTTCCCTAATGCAACTAGTTGTCTTATCCCCCATGTTGTACGCATCTCCAGAACTCCTCCAAGCCCCCATCGTCATCAACTTCTCTCTCATTTACGGAGAGAGGGCAGGGGTCAAGCTACCTCATTGATTACTTAGTCGAAAATTAATCTTTTTCCTACTTGCTCGCTCAATCCAAGTCCATCACCAAAAGCTTATGTCGGGTAGTAAGATTCTCACTTGGGATAATCTTACCGTCCTTACAAAGGCCTCTATTACCCTTTCTCAAGAGTAAGTAATCTGTCTGAGTTTTAGCTAGAAGGAAAAGACAAATGGCAGAAAGAAATCATCTTTTGTTCTGCCAAATCAATAGCCCAGGATTTTGGTTTCTTCTTTCTTCCTGAAAATGAAAAAGAAACCATTCGCACTCTCATGACTTAATGGACAACTTTCAAACGGTTCAAAGGAAAATTTTGCATGAGTCTGCATAATCTCGAATGTTATTAATTTTGGTACATAGACCAAATAATACAATACAAGCAAAAGTTTTAACATTCATAGAGTCCTTGGACTCGTTTAGAAATCATCCTTTGTTCTAGGCCTATTAGAACTACAAGATGCTCTTAGCTGATCTTTATAGGCAAAAAAGCACAACTTTCAAATGGTTCAAAGGAAAATTCTATTAGTCTGTATAATCTCAAATGTTATCAATTCTGGTACATCGATCAAATAATACCATGCAAGCAAAAGTTCCAACATTCATAGAGTCCTTGGACTCGTTTAGAAATCATCCTTTGTTCTAGGCCTATTAGAACCAGAAGATGCTCTTAGCTAATCTTCATAGGCAAAAATGGACAACTTTCAAACAGTTCAAAGGAAAATTTTGTATGAGACTGCATAATCTCGAATGTTATCAATTCAGGTACATAGACCAATTAATACAATGCAAGTAAAAGTTCCAACATTCATTGAGTCCTTGGACTCGTTTAGAAATCATCCTTTGTTCTAGGCCTATTAGAACTAGAAGATGCTCTTAGCTGATCTTCATAGGCAAAAGAGTAGCTAAGCTACTTAAGTGATGCCCAAGTCTAATTATTCTTTAGAAAATTTATATAGTTTGCAATCCAACTTGAATTGTTCACCGGCCAGGTGTCATAGTTGTACTTGTAAGAACATACAAGAACCAAAAACCATTTGACTCAACAAGTGGCAAGCGTAGAGAGGACTACAATCAACCATTGAGTCGGTCAAGGCCAATAGACTAAGGATTCGTTAGACCACTCGAAAGCAACACCCAGAACCCGCCTTACTCACACTAGACAACAAGAACATAGAGGATCCATCCGAGGAAGTTTAAAGTGTACAAAAAAAAGACAACTCAAATGACGATTATGCCCCGAGATATAAAAGTAAAGGAAAGAGAATAAGGGAAGGTGCCAAGTAGCAAGAGAATAAGGGAAGGTGCCAAGTAGTTGATTGCACATTACTACGGCAAGGAATAAGACATCTGGAGAAGGGATGCCAAAAAATGGCTTCTATTTCATCTGGAGCAAAGTCAATAGTATTCTCAATACCCTTTCTCTCTCCTACTTCCTAGGAGAGCGAAGCCCAGCTTTTCCGGTTACTCCCACCGGAATCAACCCTTTTCTTTCAAGCCAACAATAATCACCCACTGTGATTATTGATAAACCACTCTCTGATAGAATGGAGGAAAATCGAATCTATTTCAACGCAGGTTTTAAGTCTTTCGATATCACCAGATGGGATAATGACAAAGGCGAATGGTACGAATGGGTAGAGAGAAGCAGAAAGATAATGCACAAATTTTCTATGAGTAGGAAGGTGACAGAATGGATCTGCCAATGCTTAAGAGAAGCATCCAAGGAGAAAAAGAAGGAGACAAGAAGATGGAGAATGGCTGAGCATGAGTCAAAGCACTACTGCACAAGAAAGCATAATATACATGGGAGGTTCATAAACATCATAACGTTATATAGATGGGGAAGGTCTGGAATTATAATACCAGAGTTGGCATTGAATGCTGGGTGGTTGGACATTGCTTTGAAGATTGACATATTCATTAAATGTTAGCAGGTAAAGGTGAAACTACCTAGCACTAGGGTGGTCTTGGATTACCCCTACGCTACTCCTATTCAAGATAGTAAATGGCAATCCAGGAATTTACGCAATGCAGAGATAAAAAATATGAGGGGCACTGTAGAAATCCTAGATAAAATAGGAGCACAGGAAGGCGACCTTTTATCTAGATGTCTAGTAGGTTTTGTAGTGAGAAGCCTACAGAGAGGCCAACTCTAGCAGATTTAAGAAGATGGTCGTCTTCCAACTGGAAGAACGTCTTCGGAATGAACATAAACGAGCTGAATGATGAGAGATTTCTGTTTGAGTTTCCAAACAAAAACATGGCAGAGCAGATTATACAGGGCCAGTAGAGATGGAACACGTGCAGCCTTCATCTCGAATGGTGGACACCAACAACCGACTGTATTTCTAAGTCTGCTTCTGTTAAAGAAACATGGATCAGAGCAGTGGGAATCCCCTGCACCTATGGTCAAAGAAGGTCTTCCAAGAGATAGGCGAGATCTGTGGAGGTTGGGTGGCTACGGAGGAGGAAACAAAGCTGAAAAATCATATGAAGTGGGCGAGGATCCAGGTTGCAAACGATGGTAGCAAAATCCCGAAAGAGGTGGCTGTGTCGTGGAACGACATAAAATTCTACTTTCAAATCTGGCCGGAATGTCCGCCAAGATTTGAAATTATGCTGGAAAACGATAAGGGGAAAGATGACACCTTTTACCTAGTCCAGCGATTTAACCAAAGGGTTTTAGGGGAGAGGATCTGTGATATTGATAGCGAATCCCATCAACTTAGGGACTTTCCAACACTGCAGCACGTGGCCCCTGCAAATAAAGTCACGATGTCAGCTCGTGAAGGGCACGTGAGCCATTTAAATGATAGTTAGGGGACTAAATGATAAAGACAAGAGGAGATTGGTGAATAGTATGATATGGGGGTGGAAGGCAGACATCATATGTCTTCAAGAAACAAAACTAGAAGGCAATGTTATAGAGGTAGCCAAACAGGTCTGGGGAGGCAGATGGATCAGACAAGCATACCTAGAGTCCAGCGGAACAAGAGGGGGGATTTTAATGATGTGGGATGAGAGTGCTTGGAAGGGAGAAATTCTAGAAATAGGGGCATACTCTATCACCTGTAAATTTGAGTCTCAAACAGAAGACTTCAAATGTCACATTACAGGAGTGTATGCTCCCAATTGTTACAAGGAAAGAAGATTAGTGTGGGAAGAAGTGGGTGCTGTAAGAGGTTTGGTGGAAGGGCCATGGGAAGTTTGTGGGGATTTCAATGCAGTTACATACATATCTGAGAAGAAGAATTGTATGAGCAGAACAAAGGGGATGAAGGAATTCTCAGACTTTATTAAAGACATGAAACTAGTTGATCTACAACTAGAGGATGGTACATACACCTGGTTCAAAGGGGATCAACATGAAGCAGCCTCCAGGATTGACAGAATACTAATTTCCAAGGACTGGGATGACAAGTTTCAAAATCTAAAACAGATTCCTCTCCAAAGGCTGAACTCTATCATATACCAATAGCTTTACTTGGGGATTCTTGGGAAAGGAACAAAGGCTATTTCAAATTTGAAAATTGATGGTTGAAAGTTGAGGGTTTCATTGATACAATTAGGGAGTGGTGGTCATCTTTCAACTTCACTGGAAGACCTGACTATATATTGGCATGCAAACTAAGAGCTTTGAAGAGCAAACTCAAAGAATGGAGGAAAGGGGAAGAGGAAAACTTGACCATTCAGAGGAAGAAACAGTTGGAATAGATGGCTAACTTAGATGCTGACAGGAAGGGTAGAACTCTCACTATTGAAGAATCTGCATTAAAAGATGAGTTGTTGCTGAAGTATGAAGAGTTGATTAAGAAGGAGGAAATATCCTGAAGGCAAAAATCAAGGGCTCTTTGGCTGAAAGAAGGTGATAAGAATACTAAGTTCTTTCACAAGACTGCAAATGCACACAGAAGATATAACAACATTGACCAGCTTGTAATACAAGGAGAAGTGACTCAAGAGCCAAACATAATTAGTAAGGAGATTGTTGATTACTACACTAGGCTATAAGAGGAAACTACTCAGTGGAGACCCAGGTATCAAAATGTACAATGCCCAGTTATAACAGAAGAAGAAAAACAGATGCTTCAGAGTAATTTTGAGGAAAGTGAAGTTCTAAGGTGTGTAAAGTTATGTGCAGTTGATAAAGCAGCAGGTCCAGATGGCTTTACTATGGGGTTCTTCATTACATGTTGGGATGTGGTTAAGCAAAACATCATGGATACTTTCCAAAACTTCTATGAGCAAGAAGTATTTGAGATGAGCTTTAATGCAACATTCATAGCCTTTATACCCAAGAAGAAAGGTGCCAAGGAGTTGAGAGATTTTAGGCCAATTAGCCTAATTGGCAGTATATACAAACTGATCTCTAAAGTCTTGACTGAGAGACTGAAAAGGGTGGTAGACAAGTTGATAGACTCAAAACAAATGACATTTATTAAAGGGAGGCAGATAATGGATGCAGTTTTGATTGCAAATGAAGCTATAGATTCAAGAAATAAGCAAAAGAAACCTGGGGTAGGTACTATGTAAGTTGGATATAGAAAAAGCTTATGATCATGTTAACTAGAAGTACCTACTGAAGATACTGGAAATGATGGGTTTTGGGCAAAAGTGGCTGAATTGGGCGAAATATTGTATCTCAACAGTTAGCTTCTCAATTCTCATCAATGGTAATCTTGCAAGATTCTTCCAAACACAAAGAGGACTCAGACAAGGTGATCCCTTGTCCCTTTTTTTTTGTTCCTGATCACTATGGAAGGCTTAAATAACATGATAAAGACAGCAAACATGAGAGGGTGGTTAAGGGGTTTTGAGGTGGCTAGAGAAGATACTGAGAGCTTGGAAGTTACACACTTACTATATGCATATGACACTTTGATATTTTGTGATGCCGAGGAGGAACAACTTAAATACCTAAGAGTGATTCTAGTCCTATTTGAAGGTATATCTGGGCTACATATTAACTGGGGAAAGAGTGTGATGTACCCTATTAATGAGGTGAACAATATGAGAGGGTTAGTTTCAATCTTGGGAGGTGAAATAGGAGCACTACCAACTACTTACTTGGGAATGCCTTAAGGAGCCAATTCTAAATCCATAGAAATATGGAACATTGTTATTGAGAAGTGTGAGAAGAAACTAGCCAAGTGGAAGACACAATATTTATCCATGGGTGGTAGACTGACCCTAATCAACTCAGTACTTGATGCCTTACCAACCTATATGATGTCCCTCTTTCCTATTCCAGGAGGGGTCATCAAGAGGTTGGATAGCATCAGGAGAAAATTCTTGCGGCACGTTAACAAGGAGAAAAAAAGCTTTCACTTGGTAAAATGAAAGGAGGTAGTGACTGGAAAAAAGAATGGAGGGATGGGGATAAAGAATCTACAAATCCAAAGCAAGGCCCTAAGTATGAAATGGTTATGGAAGTATGCAAATAATAACCAGTTGTTGTGGAGGAAGGTGATTGGAGCCAAATATGAGGAGGAGGACAACTGGATTACCAGAGAAGTGACCACTCTTTATGGAGTTAGCCTTTGGAGGTCCATCAGGAGTCTGCGGAATGAAGTTAAAAACAACTCAAAGATAAAAGTTTTGGATGGAAAACCAGATTTTGGAAAGATAACTGGCATGAGAGTGGTAACATGGAAATACTTTTCCCAGACATTTACAACCTAGTTTTGTCCCAACAAAGTACCATAGCAGAGATATAGTCCCCACAAGGATGAAATTTCATTTTCAGAAGACATTGTGAGGATGTTCTATGGTGGACAAGTGATGGCAGGGGAGAATTCAAAGTCAACAAAGCCTACAAGATGATGGACCAAACAAACCAGCAGGGTACAAAATGGCCTTGGAAACAAATTTGGAAGAGTAGGATACCTCACAAAGTTTCATGCTTTGTTTGGTTAATGGCTAAGAAAGCAGTCCTTACTCAGGACAATGTCATGAAGAGGGGATAACCTTGTGCTCCAGATGTTTCCTATGTGGTGAAACAAATGAGACTGTCAACCATCTATTTTTACATTGCAGGTTCACCCGACAATTGTGGTGAATTTTTATCAACCTGAAAGGCATTCCCTGGACCATGCCTAGGGAAGTGACTGGGGCCTTAATGAGCTGGGAGGGAGAAGGGGTCCATGCAAAAGACAAAAGTAGATGGAGAATTATCCCTAGTGCTATATGGTGGACTATCTGGAAAGAGAGGAATTCAAGATGTTTTGAGAGCTTAGTGAACAGTGTGCAAAAAGTTAAGCTTAACTGCAAGATCCAAAGAAGTCTATACCTGCGGATGGAAAAAGAGATTCTACGTGAACATTTCTAACAGTGATTTCTCCTCCAACAATCAAGTAACTAGCACTGGTTATTCTAGCAAGAGCTCTTACTCTATCATCACTAGTATCATCAACTCCAATTATAGTAGTGGGAATGTCTTCACCTCTAGATATTGCATTAACAGTTTCTATTGCATCAACGGTGGAAATGGAGAGTAGGCTCAAAATATAATAGCTTGAACTGCTTAGGCACTTTGCACATAAGTAAGCAGTAGAAACGCAAGAAAATAAGATGTGAAACCTATAGAGACGTAGCCTAAGACTTTCTTCTCCAACTCACTCAATCGATAGGTTGAGGCAATCAACTAGAAATCGACCAAAATGGCCTATCAAGCCTTAGAAGTCAAAGCATGTATCACATATCATCATGCATTGCTTATTAGTTGTAGTAGTTGCATAGGAAACATAAAGCATATAGTACTTTTTTCCATTGTCATGCATCAAATGGTTGCCTCTCCTCTCTCGAGCCTTTTCTCACTCTCTCAAGCCTTTTCTCACTAGGCCACGATTGATAGTCGTTCGACCTGGGAAAGTGCAACCGCCCATCAAAAAGATCAACTCTTCTTTCTTATAATCTCACTCTCAATCCTCGTTTTATTTGAGCACAATTGGTTGCTCACAATTTGAATTTATTATTGCAAGGAAAGAACGAGCTTCAATCTTACAATTCTTACCCCCAATTTTTGTACTCACATTTTGGCAACTCTCTTTGTTGCACACTTGCACTTTTTTTTTTTTTTTTTTTTTTTTTTGCACTATTTTATTTCTCACTTGATAACTCACTTCTTGGTTGATGAGCACTCATCTTTTACTTGATTACACATACATGTCAAATCTGTTATTTTGTTATGGAAGGACCTAGTGAGATATTTCTCATCTACTTCATTCTAGAGGTTCTAGAATTTTGCTTCTACTACTCTTTTGACTATTTAAGATTCTTCATGAAATATCTTAATTAAATATTAATGAGGTTGGTGATGAATTTCTGATATAATACTTACCAATGAACATAAAATTTATTCCGAAAATGACATGGTACAGGCTACTACGTCTTTCTTTTTCCAAACAATAAGAAGAAATTATTTTACTTTTTTACTATGGAGCTTCTACAGTTGTGGACAAACCTACCTATATTAGAAGAAAAAATACCTTACATCAGAAGGAGCAGAGGGAGCGACATCAGGATGCCCATTGGATTGGGCATGTGGATTCTCAGCAGATCGTTCTCTAAATCCGAAGACGACGGATAGGAAAGACAAGGCAAATGGAAGGCGAGAGTTCAGCAAATGACATGTCAGTATGATCACTATGACCGCCAGGGTATACCCGTAAGTACACGAAGACAACGACCATCCGTTTCCTCCTCGATCCATCTTCTCTTTCCAAAGTTCTGACACTAATGGTGAAGGCCAAATCGCAGTGCACATTCTCTGTGTTTGCTATATGCAACTGGTCAGCCTATAAATTTTCGTCCTCCTTGGATTTGGAATCCAGCACTCCTAGGATTTCTTCAGCATCGCCCTTCCACAACTACCGTTCTATCGCTAGGGGTTCACCTAAATGAGAAAGTTTGGCCTTCACCCTACAAACTGGATAAACCCATCCTCACGGTGATCCATACATCGTCCCCTCTTTTATTTTGGGGGAATTTCCCAATATTCTTATTTTTATTTATTTTTGGTTTCTCACAGGTTCCCTCATTTGAGATGATAAGCCCACATTTGCCAAGTCCGGAGCCCAATTATGTCAAGATTATTATTTTTTTTGTAAAAATTAGGCAAATGACATAGTATAAGAAAGAAACTACTTCTTTTCCCTATTCTTTCATTAATTATCAAAAATCCCTTTTTTTAGTGTTTTTCGGATACATAATATAGCAGTGTGGATACTTAATATAGCAGCGCGGATACTTAAAATTATTAAGTTGTTAGCAACACGGATACTTAATTAACGGGCGGATGCATAATATAGCAGCGCGGATACTTTAATTAATAATGGGCGGATACTTAAATTATTAAGTTGTTAGCAACACGGATACTTAATTAATGGGCGGATACATAATATAGCAGCGCGGATACTTTAATTAATAACGGGCGGATACTTAAACTAATAAAGTATCCGGTTAAGTTGAATTGGGGAAAAATAAGTGATTTTTGTATTTTAGTAAAAGAGTATGAAAATATTGAGAATAGGTAAAGAAGTGTTGTGTATTTAAGTAATTTTTCCTATTTTTTTTGTATTCTGAGATATGCTATAAATATTATCATAGTTTATTGGGGCAATTGAGTTTAACATTATATAAAAAAAATTAATTAACAAATTTTTATTTCATTTACTTTTCATGTGATTTAATATTAAAAAATTATCAATTGAAAAATATTTGTTCTCAATTGAATCTGTTAGAAGTGGTGTTTGTTGCGAGACACGATCAAAATTTTGATCACCTCAATATTTGATTGCCCCAAAAAGTTATTAATTTAACTACAATTTGGCTTTGAAAAGATGAAAATATTAAGTTCCACTTTTTTTGTTCGTAAATGAGAAGAATAACAAATCATTATTCTCACATCTTCCCAACATTTTTTTTGTTGATAGTCTTGTGAGTTGCACGTGTTTTTTAGTATCCCTTAATTTTTTGACAATACTTGGAGGATATTTTCTGCCAAAAAGATATTTTAAGGATGTAATTCAAGTTTGAAATATAGTTTAAGGATGCTTTGGGTCATAAACTTTCAAATTATTAGTCTTTAGACACTCGGTTCTCTAGTGATTTCAAATTTCTATTTACTTTTTTTATAATTTTAACTAATTTAGCATATATGTTTTGCACGTGCGTATTGCGTTAATTAATAAAATAAATAAAAATATTATATATGTAAGTTGTATCGTTGAGTACATAAACTTTGAAATATTGCATAAACATGTACTAAGCAGTATATTTGAGTTACAAAATAAATATTTAAAAAAACGTTCTAGAAAATGATCAGTGTTGATCTGATTTAAATACCTTAGTACATGGATACTTATTTAAAAATATATAAACAAATTAATATCAACGACTTTGAAATAAATTGAAAATTTGTTATTTTAATCTTCAATCTTCAATCTTCAATCTTCCTATAACTTCTCATCCTTTTTAACTAATAAAATATAATATTATTTTTATAGGTTTTAGAGTCCACTATCAATATCATAACTAGTGAATTTATCCGCACTTCGCGTGAAATAAATGATTGTTTGATAAATTTGTTTTTAATTAAAAAATCAAAACTTATTTTTACTACTATAATTCTTTTAAGAATTTTTTAATATTAAAAAATTATTAATTGTTTTAATTTTCGTTCATCACCTAAATATACATGAATATATTTTAACCAAAATAAACTATCAATAACCAAATTTGTATTTGATAAAATTTGACATGATAACTTTCAAACAAAGTGTGATTTTTACAATAAAATTAGAAATCGATTTGGTAGGAAAAGAAGAAATTGCTGATATTTAGATGAGTCGAAAACATTATAAAAATGTAAATGACAACTATTTATTGAGTTCTTCTTTCATCCATATGTTAAAGCCTTTTCAAATGCTAAATAATGTGCTATTTATTTTCATTATCATTAAGCCTCTTAGATAACATACTTACAGTATAACATAAGAAATAGAGAAAACACATAACCCCCCTTCCGAACTTGATCGGATAACTTACTTTAGCACTTAAATTACAGTGACGTTTAAATACCTCCTTAACATTTTTGAAGTGAATTAAATGCAAACCTAAGGGATGACGTGACAAAGAGAGTGAGTTCACTCACCTAATAGCGTGTGAAGGAGTTAAAAAAGGAAATTTTTTTTATAAAATCATACACATGTCATTTTTTATAGGTCCATATATAATTATATTTTAAATATTATTTTCATAATGTATTAACTTTTATTAAACTATATGAATTTTCCTGTTGGCCATAAAACTTTTAATTTTTTTCTCTTCATTTTATTATCTTTCCCAATAAGCTTCTTCTCCATTGAAGAATCCTTTTTTCCTCCATCTTCATCTTCAACTCTATCAACTACTTCAATTTCACCATCTTTAGTTATCCACAAAATTCAACACCAACATCTTATTATTGACGTCAATTCCACACCTATAAATTTTGTTGATTTTCATCGGAGCTAAAAAAACTTGTTGGTTCACCAAATAAGACGAAGAAAGGAAGAGAAACAGGATGTGTGGTGGAGCTCATTGGAAAATATGACGAGGAAAACAATGAACATTTGAGAGCTAGAAATGGTGAAGAAGAAGGAAGAAGAAAGAAGTGAATTAAGGGGGGGTGGGGGCTGGGTATGGGGGGAAAATAAAAAGGGGGTGAGTATGGGGGAATAAAAATGGATTCCTATTTTAAATTTTAATTTTAGAAATTGCATTTGTAATTAATTACTTAGTGTAATTTAATTTTAAGAAGTGTTAAAAATTTTTTTGTGAAAATAATTAATAAAAAAATTAATCAATGATGTGGTGCTGACATGGCTATGTTGTGGCACTTACATGGCTATGATGTGATAAGTGAGAGTGGTATAATAATCTCATGGTGATTTTTCATTCACTTAAAAAATGATAAGGGGTATTTTAACGCCTGTGTAGTTTAAGTACTAAAGTAAGTTATCCAAACAAGTTCAGTGATTTTTTTTTTATGTATTTTCTCTAAGAAATAAATAAAGTATCAATATGCCAACATCTTTTTTATTGTCCACCTGACATTCGATAAATAAAATAAAGTACAAAATAAATAATTTTTAATCATTTTTTTGCTCTTCACTTTATTTTTAGTTTTGTTATTTATTTCTGCGGTCAACAAATCAATTATTAATGGCAATTCTTATTGACATCACTATTAACACATACTCCCCCTGTCCCTATTTACTTGTCCGTTTTTCCTTTTATAGTTGTTCCCTAATTACTTGTCCATTTTTGACAAATTAAGAAAGAATATTTTTTTTACCTATTTTACCCTCAATTAAATGATTAATTACTTTGAAAAATGTAGAACTTTTCATCCGCTTCATAATTAATAGGGGTAAAATGGTAAACTCATTATGTCATTAATTGGTTTCTTAATAGGTGTGTCAATTCAAAAGTAGACAAGTAATTAGGGACAGAGGGAGTACATGTTATTACATCACATAATACTCTCGCTTAGGGGTTAATATCTAAGGTATAGTGCTCGTGGTTCGGGGCTTAGGGCCCGCGGGTTAGGGTTTAGGGTTTAGTGTTAGGGTTAGGGTTAGGGTTAGGGTTAGGGTTTAGGGTTGAATTTATATTTATTTTTTTTGAGGGGTCAGGGTTTGGGGTTTCGAATTTCGGGTTTCGTATCTAGGGCTTAGGGGTTAATATCTAGGGTATAGCGCTCGTGGTTCGGGGTTTAGGGCCCGCGGGTGAGGTTTTAGGGTCTAGGGTCTAGGGTTAGGGTTAGGGTTGAATTTTTTTTATTTTTTTGAGTGGTCGGTGTTTGGGGTTTCAGATTTTGGGTTTTGTATCTAGGGCTTAGGGGTTAATATTTAGGGTATAGCGCTCGCGATTTGGGGTTTAGGTCCTGCGAGTTAGGGTTTAGGGTCTAGGGTTAGGGTTTAGGGTTGAATTGTTTTTTTGAGGGGTCAGGGTTTGGGTTTTCAGATTTTGGGTTTCGTATCTAGGGTATAGCACTTGCGGTTCGGTGTTTGGGGATTGCGGGTTAGGGTTAGGGTTTAAGGTTGATTTTTTTTTAGGGGTCGGGGTTTGGAGTTTTGATTTTGAGTTTTGTATCTAAGGCTTATGGGTTAATATCAAGGGTATAGCGCTCGCGGTTCAAGGTTTGGGGACCGCGGGTTAGGGTTTAGGGTTGAATTTTTTTTCCCGAGGGATTGGGGTTTTGGGGTTTTGAATTTTGGGTTTCGTATCTAGGGCTTAAGGGTTAATATCTAGGGTATATCGCTCGCGGTTCGGGCTTTGGGGCCCGCGGGTTATGGTTTAGGGTTTAGGGTTAGGGTTTAGGGTTGAATTTTTTTTAGGGTTCGGGGTTTGTGGTTTTAGATTTTGGGTTTCGTATCTAGGGCTTAGGGGTTAATATCTAGGGTATAGCGCTCATGGTTCGAGGATTGGGGCCCGCGGGTTAGGGTTTAGGGTTTTGGGTTTTGGGTTAGGGTTAGAGTTAGGGTAGGGTTTAGGGTTGAATTTTTTTTATTTTTTTTGAGGTTTCGGGATTTGGGGTTTCAGATTTCGGGTTTCGTATCTAGGGCTTAGGAGTTAATATCTAGGGTACAGCGCTCGCAGTTCGGGGTTTGGGGCCCGTGGGTTAGGGTTTAGGGTTTGAGTTTAGGGTTGAATTTTTTTTATATTTTTTTTAGGGGTTGGGTTTTGGATTTCGAGTTTCGTATCTAGGGCTTAGGGGATAATATCTATGGTATAGCGCTCGCGGTTCGGGGTTTGGGGCCCGCGGGTTAAAGTTTAGGGTTAGGGTTAGGGTTTAGGGTTGAACTTTTTTTAATTTTTTTTAGGGGTCGAGGTTTGGGGTTTCAGATTTTGGGTTTCGTATCTAGGGTATAGCACTCGCGATTCGGGGTTTGGGGCTCACAGGTTAGGGTTTAGGGTTACGATTAGGGTTAGGGTTAGTGTTTTGGGTTGAATTTTTTTTAATTTTTTTTAGGGGTTGGGGTTTGGGCTTTCAGATTTCGGGTTTCATATCTAGGGCTTAAGGGTTAATATCTAGTGTATAACACTCGCGGTTCGGGGTTTGGGGCCCACGGGTTAGAGTTTAGGGTTTAAGGTTAGGGTTAGGGTTTAGGGTTTAATTTTTTTTTTGAGAGGTCGGGGTTTATGGTTTCGGATTTCAGGTTTTGTATCTTGGGCTTAGGGATTAATATCTAAGGTATAGCACTCACGGTTCGGGGTTTGGGGACCGTTGGTTAGGGTTTAGGGTTGATTTTTTTTCATTTTTTGGAGGTTGGGGGTTGGGGTTTCGGATTTCGGGTTTCGTATCTAGGGCTTAGGGGTTAATATCTCGGGTATAGCGCTCGCGGTTTGGGGTATGGACGCATAGGTTAGGGCTTAGGGTTAGAGTTTATGGTTGAATATTTTTATTATTTTTTTGAAGGGTAGGAGTTTAGGGTTTTGGATTTCGGGTTTCGTATCTAGGGCTTTGGGGTTAATATCTAGGGTATAGTGCTCGCGATTCGGGGTTTTGGGCCCGCGGGTTAGGTTTTAAGGTCTAGGGTTTAGGGTTGAATTTTTTTTTGAGGGTTCGAGGTTTGGGGTTTCGGATTTCGGGTTTCGTATCTAGGGCTTAGGGGTTAATATCCAGGTATTGCCCTCGCAGTTCGGGGTTTGGGGCTCGCGAGTTAGGCTTTATGGTTTAGGTTGAATTTTTATTTTTATTTTTTCGAGGGGTCTGGGTTTGGGGTTTTGGATTTTGGGTTTTGTATCTAGGGCTTAGAGGTTAATTTTTAGGGTATAGCGCTTGCGGTTCGGGGTTTGGGGCATGCGGGTTAGTGTTTAGGGTTGAATTTTTTTTAGGGGTCGGGGTTTGGGGTTTCGGATTTAGGATTTCGTATCTAGGGATTAGGGGTTAATATCTAGGGTATAGCGCTCACGGGTCAGGGTTTGGGGCCCGCGGGTTAGGGTTAGGGTTAGGGTTAAGAATAGGGTTTAGGATTGATTTTTTTTTGAGGAGTCGGGGTTTGGCATTTTGGATTTTGGTTTTCGTATCTAGTGCTTAGGGGTTAATAACTAAGGTATAGCGCTCGCGGTTCGCGGTTTGGGCCCCACGGGTTTAGGGTTTAGGATTAGGGTTAGGGTTTAGGGTTGAATTTTTTTTATTTTTTTAGGTTCGGGGTTTGGGGTTTTGGATTTTGGGTTTTGTATCTAGGGCTTAGGGGTTAATATCTAGGGTATAGCGCGCGAGGTTCGGGGTTTAGGGCCCGCGTGTTAGGGATTAGGGTTTAGGGTTATGGTTAGAGTTAGGGTTTAAGGGTAGAATTTTTTTTTAAGCGGTCGAGGTGTGGGGTTTCAGATTTCGTGTTTCGTATCTAGGGCTTAAGGGTTAATATCTAGGGTATAGCGCTCGTGATTCGGGGTTTGGGCTCGTAGATTAAGGTTTAGGGTTTAGGGTTAGGGTTAGGGTTGAATTTTTTTTAATTTTTTTTTTAGGGGTCGAGGTTTGGGATTTTGGATTTCGGGTTTCGTATCTAGGGCTTAGAGGTTAATATCTAGGGTATAGCGCTCGCGGTTCGGGATTTGGGCCTACGGGTTACGGTTTAGGGTTTAGGGTTGAATTTGTTTTTTGAGGGGTCGGGGTTTGGGATTTCGGATTTTGGGTTTCGTATCTAGGGCTTAGTGGTTAATATCTAGGGTATAGCGCTCACGGTTTGGGGTTTGGGGCCCGCGGGTTAGGGTTTAAGGTTTAAGGTTAGGGTTAGGGTTAAGGTTAAGGTTTAGGGTTGATTTTGTTTTTGTAGGGTCGGGGTTTAGGGTTTTGGATTTTGGGTTTCGTATTTAGGGCTTAGGGGTTAATATCTAGGGTATAGCGCTTGCGGTTCGAGGTTTAGGGCCCACGGGTTAGGGTGTATGGTATATGGTTAAGATTAGGGTTTAGGGTTGAATATTTTTTTTTGAGGTGTCGGGGTTTGGGATTTTGGATGTCGGGTTTCGTATCTAGGGCTTAGGGGTTAATATCTAGGGTATAGCGATCGCGATTTGGGGTTTGGGGCCCGCTGGTTATGGTTTAAGGTTTAGGGTTAGGGTTACGGTTTAGGGTTGATTTTTATTTTTTATTTTTTTTAAGGGGTCGGGGTTTGGGGTTTCAGATTTCAAGTTTCGTATCTAGGGCTTTGTGGTTAATATCTAGGGTATAGCGCTCGCGGTTCGGGGTTCGGGGCCCGCGGGTTAGCATTTAGGGTTTAGGGTTAGGGTTAGGGTTAGAGTTTAGGGTTGAATTTTTTTTATACTTTTGAGGATTCGGGGTTTGGGGTTTCGGATTTCTGGTTTCGTATCTTGGGCGTAGGGGTTAATATCTAGGGTATAGCACTCGCGATTAGGGGTTTGGAGCCCACGGGCTAGGGTTTAGGGTTAGGATTAGGGTTAGGGTTTAGGGTTGAATTTTTTTTGAGGTGTCTGGGTTTGGGCTTTTGGATTTCGGGTTTCGTATCTAGGGCTTTTTTTTATTATTAATTTAATGACCCTTGGGGGGGGGGGGTCAGGGGCTTAGCAACACCCCCAGGCCTAACATAAATTAAGAAGCAAAAATACACAGAGGGGGACATAAACCTTACCTCCAAACCTATGATAGTTCAAAAGTCGGTTTCCCTACTAAGGGTAACTAACTCCTCCCCATTACAATAAGATGAATCCTAGTATCTAAAACTCTTATAAGAGGACTCCTCTCGATACAAATATACTAGAAAACGTAAATAAGTGAGACTCTCCCCTTACAAAGTAAGAAAAGGAAAATTCTAAACCTAAACAAAAAAACTATACTCGAAGATATAGTTGGAATGAAAAGGATATCAAAAACTATAGAGACTTCTATACAAATAAAAATAATGATTAAGGGGGCTTTTTGATTCTTTTGAGTTTTTTTCTCCGAAAATTAATTACTCCTATTTTTTCCAGCATGTAACTTCCTCTTACCATCCTCGGAAGCTGATGAGCAGTGTAGAAATGTTGTGTAGTGTCGAATCTGTGGCTCCATCTAGACAGCAGATTAGCGGTACCATTGTTTTCTCTGAACGTGTGACTGCACTGGAAAAATTTCAGCTGGCTGGTAATTGTTTGAAGCTCCTTAATGTAGTGAGTGATCTTTTATGACGGCTTGCTACTAGCATTGAGCTATTTAACAAGTAGTTCGGAGTCAATCTCGAGGTGTATTCTCTTGTATCCATGCTGGACACACCAGTGGATTCCTTTAAAAGCAGCCTGCACCTCTGCTTGATTGTTTGTACCATCCCCAAGAGGAATTGAGAAAGCATAAATCATCTTACCTTGATCATTTCTCAAGATTCCTCCCCCTCCAATTTTTCCAAGATTAGAAAGAGCACTTCCATCCGTATTTAGCTTGTAAATCGAGTTGTGAGGTATGTCCCAACTAAGAGAAATGATTTTGGTTTCATGTTGACACCCCTCCACCATTGTAACCAAGTCCTTCCAGTTGTCTGGCCAGTTGAGATAAGAGAAGGCAGTGTTGAGCAGATGAGAAATGTCCTTGAATATAAGATACTTGACTCGCACTACACTCGACTGATTGCCCCCATGTTTGACTACAACTCTATTCTTCCATAGGTTCCAACAAATAAAGATTGGAAGGGCATGGATGATGAGTTTGTGAACCTCATTATTGTGTTTCAACTTCCACCACTTCATGATAATATTTCTAAAAGGAAGATGGAGGTGATGGTGGCCAAAGAAAGTTGCATAATGGGACCATATATAGTTAGCAAAATTTCCCGCAACAAAATTGTGATCAATATTATCCCACCCTGGAACACGGTAGCAGTAATATTGAGCTGGATCCACTCCAATTTTTTACAGATTCTCATTGGTAGGAATTTTTTCCCTTATAGCCCTTCAAAGAAGGAAGGAAGCTTTGAATGGGATATTCCTATGCCAGTTAAGGATGTTGAAAGCAGTCCGCACTTTCTTCTTTCGAATCAAGCTCCATGCAGAAGAACATGTGAACTTGCCATTATCATCATAAGTCCAAATAGCTTCATCTGTAAGGTTTTCCTGATAATGAATCTTGGTGTTAAGGACCTTAGGTACCATCAAAGGATGAGCATGATGCCTAACCCATGTTTCATTCCACTTTCCTCCCACTAAAAAATGAGAGACATTGGTATTATTAAGGCTGGACACCTCCGGACTATAATTAGCTAGTATGCCATCTCCTAGACAATTATCCCACCAAAAAGAACAACTTCCCGAATTAATTTTCCAACTGATGTGAGGTTCCATAAGATGTTTATTTTTTATCATGTACTTCCAAACTAGGGACTGTCCTGTATCAAATTTCTTTGCCACTGGGTTGGCTTTTTGACATTATTTTGCTTTGATGAATTGGCTCCACAAAGAGTTTTTTGTCCAGAAGTTCCACCACTATTTGTACCGGAAGGAAGTGCATATATGAGTTAAATGTCTTACCCATATTCTTCCTTCCTCGTAAGGAAAACTAAGTGTTTCCCAAGAGGCCCAGTGATACTTCTTTTTATCCTTATCCGATCCCCAAAAAAAGTCCGCAATTGCTCCTTTATTGTTTCTAATAGTAGCTCTAAGAGGTGAGATGGATGCCATGATGTGAATTGGCATAGATTGAAGCACATGTTCCACTAAGATAGCTTTGCCCCCAAATCTAAGAATTCTGGATTGCCAGCCACTTATTTTTCTGATGACTTTTTCAACCAAATCCGAGTAGTAAATAGATCTATGTCCTCCTATAAACAGAGGGCATCCGAGGTATATAATAGGACTATTTTTCTGATTGAAGCCTGTAACATTCTTTATCATATCAACAGTCTCCGGGGAAGTTTTGCTAGTAACCGTGAAATGACTTTTGTCTTTGTTGATAAGTTGGTCAGACATAGCCTCATAATTCTCCAAAGTCTTCATAATAAGTTGAATAGATGATCTGTTAGTAGCTGTGAAGATAATGACATCGTCCGCAAAGCTGAGATGATTTATCTGAGGCCCCCTAGGTTCCATTTGGAAACCTTTATAATATTGATGTTGATGAAGAAGGTTAAGCATTCTAGAAAGCACCTCCGCACCTAAAACAAATAAGGCCGGAGAAAGCGGATCTCCCTGCTTGAGACCTCTGGTTGAATGAAAAAATCCATGTCTAGTGCCATTTATAATAATCGAACACCAATTGTTACTCATAATACGCCAAAAAGTGTCGATAAAGATTTTGCCAAATCCCATTTTTCTCAACACAATGAAAGTAAAAGACCAGGAAACTCTGTCATACGCCTTGGCCATAACAAGCTTGATAACAACATTTTTTCCTTCATTGGGCCATTTAATGTCATGAATGATCTCTTGGGCAAGCATTATATTCTCCGAGATACTCCAGCCTTTGACAAAGCCTGATTGATTATCAGATATAAGCAGAGGAAGGATAGGGGAAAGTCGGCGACACAATATCTTAGATATGATCTTGTTGGTGAAGTTGCTAAGGCAGATTGGCCAGAATTCATTTAACTTGTTTGGGTGTTCTACTTTAGGAAGAAGTACTAAACAAGCATAGTACAAGGCGATTTTTTTTCTAACCTGTGTATTTTTTCGAGATCTACACAACCAAACTGCCGTAAGGCGATTTGAGCGAGCTGATTTTTCGAAAAACGCCTTTTACTCATTCTTATATGAGTAGAAATATGATGAGAAAAAAAGATGGAAATTCAAATAAAGGGGACGAGTTTTCAAATAGATCTCGAAAAAATACGACGAATCAAAAAATATTTGCGTCAAACGGACATTCGAGCCCAAAGTTACATTCATTTGAAAATTCAGCATCTTAAAGATTGAAGGTATCTATGAATTTGGGAAACTTGAAACGGCCATAACTTGGGCCTCGAAAGTCCGTTTCAGGCGATTTTGTTTTCAACCTGTGTATTTTTTCAAGATCTACGCAACCAAATGCCGTAAGGTGGTCTGATTGAGCCGATTTTTAAAAAAATGCCTTTTAATCATTCTTATATGAGTAGAAATATGATGAGAAAAAAAATTCAAACAAAGGGGATGAGTTTTTCAACTAGATCTCGAAAAAATACGACGAATAAAAAAAATTTGCATCAAACGGACATTCAAACCCAAAGTTACGATCATTTGAAAATTCAGCATCTTAAAGATTGAAGGTAGTTGTAAATTTGGAAACTTCAAACGGCCATAACTCAGGCCTCGGATGTCCGTTTCAGGCGATTTTTTTTATAATATGTGTATTGTTTCGAGGTCTACGCAACCAAACTGCCGCAAGGCGGTTTGAGCGAGCCATTTTTTCGACAAACGCCTTTTACTCATTCTTATATGAGTAGAAATATGATGAGAAAAAAAAAGGAAATTCAAATAAAGAGGATGAGTTTTTCAAATAGGTCTCGAAAAAATACGATGAATCAAAAAAAATTGCGTCAAACGGACATTCGATCACAAAGGTACGATCATTTGAAAATTCAGCATCTTAAAAATTGAAGGTCGTTGTGAATTTGGGAAACTTCAAACGGCCATAACTCAGGCCTCGGATGTCCTTTTCTGGCAATTTTTATTTTCAATCTGTGTATTTTTTCGAGATCTACGCAATCAAACTATAGTAAGGCGGTTTGAAAGAGCCAATTTTTCAAAAATCGCCTTTTTATTCATTCTTATATAAGTAGAAATATGATGAGAAAAACAAAAAGAAAATTCAAATAAAGGGGATGAGTTTTTCAAATAGATCTCGAAAAAATACGAAGAATAAAATTTTTTTTACGTCAAATAGACATTCGAACCCAAAGTTACGATCATTTGAAAATTCAGCATCTTAATGATTGAAGATAGATGTGAATTTGGGAAACTTCAAACGGCCATAACTCGGGCCTCGGATGTCTGTTTAAGGCGATTTTTTTAAACCTTGTGTATTTTTTGAGATCTACGCAACCAAACTGTTGTAAGGCGGTTTGAGTGAGCCAATTTTTCGAAAAACATCTTTTACTCATTCTTATATGAGTAGAAATATGATGAGAAAAAAAAGGAAATTCAAATAAAGGGGACGAGTGTTTCAAATAGATCTCAAATAAATATGAGGAATAAAAAAAAATTTTGCGTCAAAAGGACATTCGATCCCAAAGGTACGGTCGTTTGAAAATTCAGCATCTTAAAGATTGAAGGTAGCTGTGAATTTGGGAAACTTCAAACGGCCATAACTCGGGTCTCGGATGCCCGTATTAGGCGATTTTTTCTCAACATGTGTATTTTTTTGAGATCTACGCAACCAAACTGCAGTAAGGCAGTTTGAGAGAGCTAATTTTTCAAAAGACGTATTTTACTCATTTTTATATGAGTAGAAATATGATGAAAAAAAAAGGAAATTCAAATAAAGGGGATGAGTTTTTTCAAATAGATCTCAAAAAAATACGATGAATAAAAAAAAAATTGCGTCAAACGGACATTCGAGCCCAAAGTTACGATCATTTGAAAATTCAGTATCATAAAGATTGAAGGTAGCTATGAATTTGGGAAACTTCAAACGGCCATAACTCGGGCCTCGGATGTCTGTTTCAGACGATTTTTTTTCAACCTATGTATTTTTTGCCGTAATGTGGTTTGAGCGAGCCAATTTTTTGAAAAACGCCTTTTACTCATTCTTATATGACTAGAAATATGATGAGAAAAAAAAAAGAAATCAAATAAAGAGAAGAGTTTTTGAAATAGATCTCGAAAAAATACGCGGAATCAGAAAAAAAATTGCTTCAAACGGACATTCGATCCCAAAGGTACGATCATTTTAAAATTCAGCATTTTAAGGACTGAAGTTAGCTGTGAATTTGGAAAACTACAAACAACCATAACTCGGGCCTCGGATGTCCGTTTCTGGCAAAAAAAAATTTCAACCTGTGTACTTTTTCGAGATCTACGCAACCAAGATACCGTAAGGCGGTTTGACCGTGCCGATTTTCTCAGAAACGCCTTTTACTGATTCTTATACGAGTAGAAATATGATGAAAAAAATAAAAGAAAATTCAAATAAAGGGGATGGGTTTTTCAGAAAGATCTCGAAAAAATATGATGATTCAAAAAACAATTTGCGTCAAACGGACGTTCGAGCCGAAAGTTACGACCATCTGAAATTCAGCATCTTAAAGGTTGAAGGTAGCTTTGAATTTATGAAACTTCAAACGGCCATAACTAGAGCCTCGGGTGTCCATTTCACGCGATTTTTTTTTGAATCCACGTATTTTTTCGAGATCTACGCAACCAAACTGCCTAAAGGCGGTTTGCACGTGCCGATTTTCCCAAAAATGCCTTTTACTGATTCTTATACGAGTAGAAATATGATGAAAAAAATAAAAGGAAATTTAAATAAAGGGGATGCTTTTTTCAGAAAGATCTCGAAAAAATACGAGGATTCAAAATTTTTTTTGCGTCAAACGGACCTTCGAGCCGAAAGTTACGACCATTTGAAATTCAGCATCTTAAAGGTTGAAGGTAGCTTTGAATTTATGAAACTTCAAGCGGCCATAACTCGAGCCTCGGGTGTTCGTTTCAGGCGATTTTTTCTTTGAATCCACGTATTTTTTCGAGATCTACGCAACCAAACTACCTAAATACAGTTTGCGCATGCCAATTTTCCCAAAATTGGCTTTTACTGATTCTTATACGAGTAGAAATATGATGAAAAAAATAAAGGGAAATTCAAATAAAGGGGATGGGTTTCTCAGAAAGATCTCGAAAAAATACGAGGATTCAAAAAAAAATTTCGTCAAACGGACGTTCGAGCCGAAAGTTACGACCATTTGAAATTCAGCATCTTAAAGGCCATAACTCGGGCCTCGGGTGTCTGTTTCACACGATTTTTTTTTGAGCCGCGTATTTTTTCGAGATCTACGCAACCAAATTGCATAAAGGCAGTTTCCGCGTGCCAATTTTCCCAAAAACACCTTTTACTTTTTCTTATACGAGTAGAAATATGATGAAAAAAATAAAAGGAAATTCAAATAAAGGGGATGGGTTTTTCAGAAAGATCTCGAAAAAATATGAGGATTCAAACAAAAAAATGCGTAAAAAGGACGTTCGAGTCGAAAGTTACGACCATTTGAAATTCAGCATCTTAAAGGTTGAAGGTAGCTTTGAATTTATGAAACTTCAAACGACCATAACTCGGTCCCCGGGTGTCCGTGTCTGGCGATTTTTTTTTTTGAATCCTCGTATTTTTTCGTGATCTACGCAACCAAAGTGCCTAAAGGCGGTTTTCGCGTGCCGATTTTCTCGAAAATGCATTTTACTGATTCTTATACGAGTAGAAATATGTTGAAAAAAATAAAAGGAAATTCAAATGAAGGGGCTGGGTTTTTCAGAAAGATCTCGAAAAAATACGAGGATTCAAAAAAAATTGCGTCAAACGGACGTTCGAGCCGAAAGTTACGACCATTTGAAATTCAGCATCTTAAAGGATGAAGGTAGCTTCGAATTTATGAAACTTCAAACGGCCATACCTTAGGACTCGGGTGTCCGTTTCAGGCAATTTTTTCTTGAATCCGCGTATTTTTTCGATATCTACGCAACCAAACTGCCTAAAGACGATTTGCGCATGCCGATTTTCTCGAAAATGCCTTTTACTGATTCTTATACGAGTAGAAATATGATGAAAAAATAAAAAGAAATTTAAATAAAGGGGATGGGTTTTTCAGAAATATCTCGAAAAAATACGAGGATTCAAAAAAAAATTGCGTCAAACGGACGTTCGAGCTTAAAGTTACGACCATTTGAAATTCAGCATCTTAATGGTTGAAGGTAGCTTTGAATATATGAAACTTCAAACGGCCATAACTCGGGCCTCGGGTGTCCGTTTCAGGCGATTTTTTTTTTGAATCCGCGTATTTTTTTGAGATCTAGTAACCAAACTGTCTAAAGGCCGTTTGCCTGTGCTGATTTTCCCAAAAACGCCTTTTACTGATTCTTATGCGAGTAGAAATATGATGAAAAAAATAAAAGGAAATTCAAAATAAGGGGATGGGTTTTTCAGAAAGATCTCGAAAAAATACGAGGATTAAAGATAAAAATTGCGTCAAACGGACGTTCGAGCTGAAAGTTACGACCATTTGAAATTCAGCATCTTAAAGGTTGAAGGTAACTTTGAATTTATGAAACTTCAAACGGCCATAACTCGGGCCTCGGGTGTTCGTTTCAGGCGATTTTTTTTTCAATCCGCATATTTTTTCGAGATCTACGCAACCAAACTGCCTAAAGGCGGTTTGCGTGTGCTGATTTTCCCGAAAACGGCTTTTACTGATTCTTATTCCAGTAGAAATATGATGAAAAAAATAAAAGGAAATTCAAATAAAGGGGATGCGTTTTTCAGAAAGATCTCGAAAAAATAGGAGAATTCAAAAAAAAATTGCGTCAAACGGACGTTCGAGCGGAAAGTTACGACCATTTGAAATTCAGCAACTTAAAGTTTGAAGGTAGCTTTGAATTAATGAAACTTTAAATGGTCATAACTCGGGCCTCGGTTGTTCGTTTAAGACGAGTTTTTTTTGAATCCGCATATTCTTTTGATACCTACGTAACCAAACTGCCTAAAGGCGGTTTGCGGGTGCCGATTTTTCTCAAAAACGCCTTTTACTGATTCTTATACGAGTAGAAATATGATGAAAAAAATAAAAGGAAATTCAAATAAAGGGGATGGGTTTTTCAGAAATATCTCAAAAAAAACGACGATTCAAAAAAAAATTACGTCAAACGGTCGTTCGACCCAAAAGTTACGACCATTTGAAATTCAGCAACTTAAAGGTTCAAGGTAGCTTTGAATTTATGAAACTTCAAACAGCCATAACTCGGGCCTCGGATGCCCGTTTCAGGCGAATTTTTTTTTGAATCCACGTATTTTTTGAAGACCTACGCAACCAAACTGCCTAAAGGCGGTTTGCACGTGCCGATTTTCCCGAAAATGCCTTTCACTGATTCTTATACGAGTAGAAATATGATGAAAAAATAAAAGGACATTCAAATAAAGGGGATGGGTTTTTCAGAAAGATCACGAAAAAATATGATGATTCAAAAAAAAATTGCGTCAAACGGACGTTCTAGCCGAAAGTTACGACCATTTGAAATTCAGCATCTAAAAGGTTGAAGGTAGCTTTGAATTTATGAAACTTCAAACGGCCATTACTCGGGCCTCGGGTGTCCGTTTCAGCCGATTTTTTTTTGAATCCGCATATTTTTTAGAGATCTACGCAACCAAATAGCCGAAAGTCGGTTTGCACGTGCTGATTTTCCTAAAAACGCCTTTTACTGATTTTTATACGAGTTGAAATATGATAAAAAAATAAAAGGAAATTCAAATAAAGGGGATGGGTTTTCCAGAAAGATCTCGAAAAAAAACGAGGATTCAAAAAAAAAATTGCGTCAAACGGACGCTCGAGCCGAAAGTTACGACCATTTGAAATTCAGCATCTTAAAGGTTGAAGGTATCTTTGAATTTATGAAACTTCAAACGGCCATAACTCGGGCCTCGGGTGTCCGTTTCAGGCGATTTTTTTTTTGAATCATCGTATTTTTTCGAGATCTACGCAACCAAACTCCCTAAAGACGATTTGCGCGTGCCAATTTCCCGAAAACGCCTTTTACTGATTCTTATACAAGTAGAAATAAGATGAAAAAAATAAAAGGAAATTCAAATAAAGGGGATGGGTTTCTCAGAAACAGCTCGAAAAAATATGATGAATAAGAAAAAAAATTGCGTCAAACGGACGTTCGAGTCGAAAGTTACGACCATTTGAAATTCAGCATCTTAAAGGTTGAAGGTAGCTTTGAATTTATTAAACTTCAAACGGCCATAACTCGGACTTCGGGTGTCTGTTTCACACGATTTTTTTATTGAATCCGCATATTTTTTTGAGATCTACGCAACCAAACTGCCTAAAAGCGGTTTGCGTGTGCCGACTTTCCCAAAAATGGCTTTTACTGATTCTTATACAAGTAGAAATATGATGAAAAAAATAAAAGGAAATTCAAATAAAGAGGACGGATTTTTCAGAAAGATCTCTAAAAAATACGAAGATTCAAAAAAAAATTGCGTCAAACGGACGTTCGAGCCGAAAGTTACGACCATTTGAAATTCTGCATCTTAAAGGTTGAAGGTAGCTTCGAATTTATAAAACTTCAAACGGCCATAACTCGGGCCTCGGGTATCTGTTTCACACGATTTTTTTTTGAATCCGCATATTTTTTTGAGATCTACGCAACCAAACTGCCTAAAGGCGGTTTGCGTGTGCCGACTTTCCCAAAAATGGCTTTTACTGATTTTATACGAGTAGAAATATGATGAAAAAAATAAAAGGAAATTCAAATAAAAGGGACGGATTTTTCAGAAAGATCTCTAAAAAATACGAGGATTCAAAAAAAAATTGCGTCAAACGGACGTTCGAGCCGAAAGTTACGACCATTTGAAATTCAGCATTTTAAAGGTTGAAGGTAGATTTTAATTTATGAAACTTCAAACGGCCATAACTCGGGCCTCGGGTGTCTGTTTCACACGATTTTTTTTTTGAATCCGCATATTTTTTTGATATCTACGCAACCAAACTGCCTAAAGGCGGTTTGCGTGTGCCGACTTTCCCAAAAATGGCTTGTACTGATTCTTATACGAGTAGAAATATGATGAAAAAAATAAAAGGAAATTCAAATAAAGGGGACGGATTTTTCAGAAAGATCTCTAAACAATACGAGGATTCAAAAAAAAATTGCGTCAAACGGACGTTCGAGCCGAAAGTTACGACCATCTGAAATTTAGCATCTTAAAGGTTGAACGTAGCTTTGAATTTATGAAACTTCAAACGGTCATAACTCGGGTCTCGACTGTCTGTTTCAGGCGATTTTTTTTTCCGAATTCGAGTATTTTTTTAAGATCTACGCAACCAAACTGCCTAAAGGCGGTTTGCGTGTGCCGATTTTCCCGAAAATGCCTTTTACTGATTCTTATACGAGTAGAAATATGATGAAAAAAATAAAAGGAAATTCAAATAAAGGGGATGGGTTTATCAGAAAGATCTCGAAAAAATACGACAGTTTTAAAAATAAATTGCGTCAAACGGACGTTCGAGCCGAAAGTTACGACCATTTGAAATTCAGCATCTTAAAGGTTGAAGGTAGCTTTGAATTTATGAAACTTCATACTGCCATAACTCGGACCTCGGCTGTCCTTTTCACGCGATTTTTTTATTGAAACCGCGTATTTTTTCGAGATCTATGCAACCAAACTGATTAAAGGCGGTTTGCGCGTGCCGATATTTCCAAAAACGCCTTTTACTGATTCTTATACGAGTGAAAATATGATGAAAAAAATAAAAGGAAATTCAAATAAAGGCGATAGGTTTTTCAAATAGATCTCGAGAAATTACGAGGGTTTAAAAACGTGATTGCGCCAAACGAAAGTTCGAGCCGAAAGTTACGACCATTTGAAATTCAGCATCTTAAAGGTTGAAGGTGACTTTGAATTTATGAAACTTCAAATTTTCATGACTTGGGACTCGGGTGTCCGTTTCAGGCGATTTTTTTATTGAATCCGCATATTTTTTCGAGATCAACGTAACCAAACTTCCTAAAGGCGGTTTGCGCGTGCCGATTTTTCCAAAAACGTCTTTTACTGATTCTTATACGAGTGGAAATATGATGAAAAAAATAAAAGGAAATTCAAATAAAGGCGATGGATTTTCAAATAGATCTCGAAAAAATACGAGGGTTCAAAAACATAATTGCGCCAAACGGATGTTCGAGCCGAAAGTTACGACCAATTGAAATTTAGCATTTTAAAGATTGAAGGAGGCTTTGAATTTATGAAACTTCAAACGGCCATAACTCGGGCCTCGGATGTCCGTTTCAGGCGATTTTTTTTGAATCCGCGTATTTTTTTGAGATCTACGCAACCAAACTGCCTAAAGGCTGTTTACGCGTGCCGATTTCCCAAAAACGCCTTTTACTGATTCTTAAACGAGTGGAAATATGATGAAAAAAATAAAAGGAAATTTAAATAAATGCGATGAGTTTGTCAAATATATCTCGAAAAAATACGAGGATTCAAAAACATAATTGCGCCAAATGGACGTTCCAGCGGAAAGTTACGACCATTTGAAATTCAGTATCTTAAAGGTTTAAGGTGGCTTTGAATTTATGAAACTTCATACGGCCATAACTCAGGCTTCGGGTGTCCGTTTCAGATTATTTTTTTGGAATCCGTGTATTTTTTTGAGATCTACGCAACCAAACTGCCTAAAGGCGGTTTACGCGTGCCGATTTTTACAAAAATGCCTTTTACTGATTCTTATACGAGTATATAAATATGATGAAAATAATAAAAGGAAATTCAAATAACGGCGATGGGTTTGTCAAATAGATTTCGAAAAAATACGAGGATTCAAAATTATACTTGCGCCAAACGGACGTTCGAGCCGAAAGTTACGACTATTTGAAATTCAGCATCTTAAATGTTGAAGGTGCCTTTGAATTTATGAAACTTCAAACGGCCATAACTCGGGCCTCGGGTGTCCATTTTAGGCGATTTTTTTTGAATCCGCATATTTTTTCGAGATCTACGCAACCAAACTGCCTAAAAGCGATTTGCGAGTGCCGATTTTTCCAAAAATGCCTTTTACTGATTCTTATACGAGTGGAAATATGATGAAAAAATAAAAGGAAATTCAAACAAAGGCGATGGGTTTGTCAAATAGATCTCGAAAAACTACGAGGATTCAAAAAAAAAATTGCGCCAAATGGACGTTCCAACTGAAAGTTACGACCATTTGAAATTCAGTATCTTAAAGGTTGAAGGTGGCTTTGAATTTATGAAACTTCAAACGGCCATAACTCGGGCCTCGGGTGTCCGTTTTAGGTGATTTTTTTTGAATCTGCGTATTTTTTCGAGATCTACGCAACCAAACTGCCTAAAGGCGGTTTGCGCGTTTCAATTTTCCCAAAAATGCCTTTTACTGATTCTTATACGAGTGAAAATATGATGAAAAAAATTAATGGAAATTCGAATAAAGGCGATGGGTTTTTCAAATAGATCTCAAAAAAATACGAGGATTCAAAAACATAATTGCGCAAAACGGACGTTCGAGCCGAAATTTACGACGACTTGAAATTAAGCATCTTAAATATTGAAGGTGGCTTTGAATTTATGAAACTTCAAACGGCCATAACTAGGGCCTCGGGTGTCCGTTTCAGGCGATTTTTTTATTGAATCCACGTATTTCTTCGAGATCTACGCAACCAAACTGCCTAAAGGCGGTTTGCGCGTGCCGATTTTCCCAAAAACGCCTTTTACTGATTCTTACGCGAGCAGAAATATGATGAAAAAAATAAAAGGAATTTCAGACAAAGGCGATGGGTTCTTCAAATAGATCTCGAAAAAATACGACGGTTCAAAAAAAAGATTGCATCAAACGGACGTTCGAGCCAAAAGTTATGGCCATTTGAAATTCAGCATCTTAAAGGTTGAAGGTGGCTTTGAATTTATGAAACTTCAAACGGCCATAACTCGGGCCTCGGGTGTCCGTTTCAGGCGATTTTTTTTTGAATCCGCGTATTTTTTCGAGATCTACGTACCCAAACTGCCTAAAGGCGGTTTGCGCGTGCCGATTTTCCTGAAAATTCCTTTTGCTGATTCTTACGCGAGCGGAAATATGATGAAAAAAATAAAGGAAATTCAGACAAAGGCGATGGATTCTTCAAATAGATTTCGAAAAATTACGAGGGTTCAAAAAAAAGATTGTGTCAAACGGACGTTCGAGTCGAAAGTTACAGCCATTTGAAATTCAGCATCTTAAAGGTTGAAGGTGGCTTTGAATTTATGAAACTTCAAACGGCCATAACTCGGGCCTCGGGTGTCCGTTTCAGGCGATTTTTTTTTGAATCACCGTATTTTTTTGAGATCAACGCAACCAAACTGCCTAAAGGCGGTTTGCGAGTGCCGATTTTCCCGAAAATGCCTTTTGCTGATTCTTACGCGAGAGGAAATATGATGAAAAAAATAAAAGGAAATTCAGACAAAGGCGATGGATTCGTCAAATATATCTCGAAAAAATACGAGGGTTCAAAAAAAAGATTGCGTCAAACGGACGTTCGAGCCGAAAGTTACGGCCATTTGAAATTCAGGATCTTAAAGGTTGAAGGTGGCTTTGAATTTATGAAACTTCAAACGGCCATAACTCGGGCCTCGGGTGTCCGTTTCAGGCAATTTTTTTTTGAATCGGCATATTTTTTTGAGATCTACGCAACCAAACTGCCTAAAGGTGGTTTGTGCGTGCCGATTTTCCCGAAAATGCCTTTTGCTGATTCTTACGCGAGCGGAAATATGATGAACAAAATAAAAGGAAATTNTTAGACAAAGGCGATGGGTTCTTCAAATAGATTTCGAAAAAATACGAGGGTTCAAAAAAAAGATTGCGTCAAACGGACGTTCGAGCCGAAAGTTACGGCCATTTGAAATTCAGCATCTTAAAGGTTGAAGGTGACATTAAATTTATGAAACTTCAAACGGCCATAACTCGGGCCTCGAGTGTCCGTTTCAGGTGATTTTTCTTTTGAATCCACGTATTTTTTCGAGATCTACGCAGCCAAACTGCCTAAAGGCGGTTTGCGCATGCCAATTTTTCCAAAATCGCCTTTAACTGATTCATATACGCGTCGAAATATGATGAAAAAAGTAAAAGGAAATTTAGACAAAGGCGATGGGTTCTTCAAATAGATTTCGAAAAAATACGAGGGTTCAAAAAAAAGATTGCGTCAAACGGACGTTCGAGCCGAAAGTTACGGCCATTTGAAATTCAGCATCTTAAAGGTGGAAGGTGGCTTTGAATTTATGAAACTTCAAACGGCCATAACTCGGGTCTCGGGTGTTCGTTTCTGGCAATTTTTTTTTTGAATACGCGTATTTTTTCGAGATCTACGCAACCAAATTGCCTAAAGGCGGTTTGCACGTGCCGATTTTCCCAAAAATGCCATTTACTGATTCTTCTACGCGTCGAAATATGATGAAAAAAATGAAAGGAAATTCAAACAAAGGCGATGTGTTCTTCATATAGATCTCGAAAAAATACGAGGTTTCAAAAAAAAGATTGCGTCAAACGGACGTCCTAGCCGTAAGTTACGGCCATTTGAAATTCAGCATCTTAAAGGTAGAAGGTGGCTACTCGGGCCTCGGGTGTCCGTTTCAGGCGATTTTTTTTGTGAATCCGCGTATTTTATCGAGATCTACGAAACCATAGTGCCTAAAGGCGGTTTGCGCGTGCCGATTTTCCCAAAAACGGCTTTTACAGATTCTTCTACGCGTCGAAATATGATGAAAAAAATAAAAGGAAATTCAGACAAAGGCGATGGGTTCTTCATATAGATCTCGAAAAAATACGAGGTTTCAAAAAAAAGATTGCGTCAAACGGACGTTCAAGCCGAAAGTTACGGCCGTTTGAAATTCAGCATCTTAAAGGTGGAAGGTGGCTTTGAATTTATGAAACTTCAAACGGGCATAACTCGGGCCCCGGGTGTCCGTTTTAGGCGATTTTTTTTTGAATCGACGTATTTTTTCGAGATCTACGCAACCAAAGGCAGTTTGCGCATGCCGATTTTCCCAAAAACGCCTTTTGCTAATTCTTACGCGAGCGGAAATATGATGAAAAAAATAAAAGAAAATTCAGACAAAGCTTCCTCACATAGATCTCAAAAAAATACGATGTTTCAAAAAAAGATTGCGTCGAACGGACGTTCGAGCCGAAAGTTACGGCCATTTGAAATTCAGCATCTTAAAGGTGGAAGGTGGCTTTGAATTTATGAAACTTGAAACGGCCATAACTCAGGCCTCGGGTGTCCGTTTCAGGCGGTTTTTTTTTTGAATCCACGTATTTTTTTGAGATCTACGCAACCAAACCGCCCAAAGGCGGTTTGCGAGTTCCTATTTTCCCAAAAACTCCTTTTACTGATTCTTCTACGCGTCGAAATATGATGAAAAAAATAAAAGGAAATTCAGACAAAGGCGATGGGTTCTTCATATAGATCTCGAAAAAATACGAGGTTTCAAAAAAACGATTGCGTCAAACGGACGTTCGAGCCGAAAGTTACGGCCGTTTGAAATTCAGCATCTTAAAGGTGGAAGGTGGCTTTGAATTTATGAAACTTTAAACGGGCATAACTCGGGTCTCGGGTGTCCGTTTCAGTAGATTTTTTTTTTGAATTCGCGTATTTTTTTGAGATCTACGCAACCAATCCGCCTAAAGGTGGTTTGCGCGTGCCGATTTTCCCAAAACCGCCTTTTACTGATTCTTCTACGCGTCGAAATATGATGAAAAAAATAAAAGGAAATTCAGACGAAGGCGATGGGTTCTTCATATTGATTTCGAAAAAATACGAGGTTTCAAAAAAAAGATTGCGTCAAATGGACGATCAAGCCGAAAGGTACGGCCGTTTGAAATTCAGCATCTTAAAGGTGGAAGGTGGTTTTGAATTTAGGAAACTTCAAACGGCCATAACTCGGGCCTCGGGTGTCCGTTTTAGGCGATTTTTTTTTTGAATCCACGTATTTTTTCTAGATCTACGCAACCAAGGCAGTTTGCGAATGCCGATTTTCCCAAAAACGCCTTTTACTGATTCTTCTACGCGTCGAAATATGACGAAAAAAATAAAAGGAAATTCAGACAAAGGCGATGGGTTCTTCATATTGATCTCGAAAAAATACGACGTTTCAAAAAGAAGATTGCATCAAACGGACGTTCGAGCCGAAAGTTACGGCCATTTGAAATTCAGCATCTTAAAGGTGGAAGGTGGCTTTGAATTTACGAAACTTCAAACGGCCATAACTCGGGCCTCGGGTGTCCGTTTTAGGCAAATTTTTTTTGAATTGACGTATTTTTTCGAGATCTACGCAACCAAGGCAGTTTGCGCATGCCGATTTTCCAAAAAACTCCTTTTACTGATTCTTCTACGCGTCGAAATATGACGAAAAAAATAAAAGGAAATTCAGACAAAGCGATGGGTTCTTCATATTGATCTCGAAAAGATATGAGGTTTCAAAAAAAAGATTGCGTC
>NC_064283.1:75567639-75664612 GCF_019186545.1 Solanum stenotomum | reverse complement strand
AATGCACTCTTATTCATATAAATCATGCATTCGAGCTAAAAGTGAAATGTACTCTCCAATTCGTTTCTTTAAAAATCTTGTTTCAAATGATACCTTTTAAGAGGCGACTGTGTTTTAGAATGTGTGGGTAGTATTTCCACCCGGAAGCTAGTGTGATTTGAGATATTATGAGCCAGTAGTAGAAGAAGTGCCCAGAGTTAGAAGAATACATGCAGAGGTATAGTAATCTAAGAAAGGGAGATAGTGATGGAATAAATTATGTTGTTGCAGTCACGCACCGAATAAGTTATTAATGAAGAGTTTTCCCGTAAGGGTAGACTAAGAACTGAAGTGTTTGTCTAGATTTCATGATATAAGGTAGAGTAATTGTTACTAGATAGAATGAGTTAGAGTATGCTTTAACCACAAGGGAGTTTATGTCGATGTACCATTGTGTTAGTGATGACTAAGCATATGTGTTGAATAGAGGAGAAGAGTAGTCATAAGGTTATAGATCTAGCCTAGGATAATGATTTTTAAGAGAGAGCCCCATGATATTCAGAGGGTTATAGAACTAATTAGACAATGATGTATAGTGAATAGGTAAATACTACTTAAGTTGTGAAATGGGATGTGATGGTAAACTATAAGTATGTAGATTGAGAGATAAAGATGGACTACTTGTTATGAGGTCTTACTGGGTGAATGTTTCTTAATTTTATCTATTAGTCGTAAGTTAGTATAATATGTGAGCTATTATATTTATATATGTGTTTAATACTAGACACTACGCTTGAGTATAAGACGAGTGTCGTGATAACATCGATGGCAACATAAAGGTGATTATGTTAGTTTTAAGATCTGATCGAGTAGGTTTGACATAAATTAGGTGAGGATTTAAGGTGTTACTTTTTGATAAATGTGAGTGATGTAAATGTTGGTATTATGACTCTTAGATGATAGCAATGAAGTATGGCTAAGTCATTAGATGAGCAGGAGCATTAAAAGGTCTACCCGAGATCATATGTAGTCAAACGAGCTTCTAATTAAATTTATGATTTTTTCATGTGTGCCTAGATAGTAAAGTTGAGTTGTCAATGTAGGGTAGGGTGATGTAAGCATTATTTATTACCCTTAAGAGTTTGGTCGAGGGGATAATAAATAGTCAATGCGGGTAACGATTTTAGAAAGAATTCTATAGAAGCAGGAAGAGGTTAAGAAGCATCTAAGAAAGAGGTCTTAGAAGGAATCTTAATACCTCCATATGGAGAGTTCAGTAGTCATGGATTAGCCTTTCATTAGTATTACAGTAGATTGAAAATAGAGTAGTTTATAGATAATGAAATTGATCCATAAGTTTAAAGTATCAACTTCAGACCTAAGGAGGGAGATGATAAGATGAGAAACCAAGTAAAACGTTGAGAATCAGATATGAATGTGTTTCGAAAGAATTAAAGTGATATATCGATCCATTCACACTCTAGTGTATTCCTTAAAGTTAATTCGTTAGACCATCAAGTTGATGTCTCTAATATCATAATTGTGTTCATAACTTATGCTCATACATTTCAGAAATATTCACAGCTATCCTCAATTTCCAGAATGAAGGGCAAAACCTTTCGCCAATTGATCCCAATCTTACTCCATAAAGTTAGGGATACAGCCTCATGATATGAACCTATTCATATAAGCACTCATGTCTCATAGTATGCTCAGTCTTGCGAAATAATGATTTACTTTCATTGGCTAGAAACATAATGTTATGTCATGTATATTCTTATATTAGATGTCTTGAATAATCACACTTATGATCTTTCATCCTAAGCCCTTTCAATGATGCTTTTAAGTTTTGATGGCGATAATTTGGAGAGTAGTTTAGTAATGATAGAAAGTGAGGGTTGATGTTTCTTGTTGTGGTAGTTATTACGTGCTTATTCCATCTAAGGTTATAAATGTGGAGGAAGAATGAGATGAATACTTACTATGAGATATTTAAGTCAGAGCAATTAGTCGGTCGTTGGTAGTAATATGTGAAATTTCAGTTGATAGAGATGATCAGAGAATGAGAAATTCTTAGAAGGTTGATTAGTAGGAGTCCATGGAGTGGTTATAATCCTAATATTAAATGTGGTGATGTTAATATGTGGATAAATCAATGATGTATTAGGTGTTTCTTGATTTGGGCTCTAAGTTGATTTAATGCAGTTATAAGGAGAAGTAATATTTGGATGAGATTCCCTATAGAGGTATAGAACCTCAATCTTGTGGTTTAGATTAGTATAACCATCTCATGTTTAGCCCCTTGTGATTTAGATGTTAGGCTTGAACACAATAAGAGCAAATAATTTGACTTAGATATTTTTAGGAATACTCGTATACTCTAGTGGGAGCTATGAGTTGCAGCTAATGATGTGTAGTAATAAGAAAAGAGAGCATAGTTGAGAAGTGTTTCAAAGCTTAAAAGCTAGTAATCGTATCACTCAAGGCAGAGTATTCATGTTCTTACTTCGTGCCCGAATACTCTTGTTTCATGTCATGGCTTGTAATCTTGAAATCTTATGTGATCTTCCTGCCAAGCGTGCTTGAGTCTAGTTTCAAAACTCTCAGAATGAATTACTTCCAATTATGATAGTAGAGAAGTTCAGAAGTCAAAAAGATAGTAAAAGTAACTATTTTCCTTTCCATGCTCAGTTTAACAATCATTCAAGGACAACTGATCCTAAGGGGGAGAAATTGTAACACCCCCAAAAATATCTAAGTTAAGACCCAAACTATTTTTTACTTATGTATAAGGTCATGTCGGATGATTTTTAAATTTTTCATATGTGTAAAGGTCAATTATTTATTTTGGGAATGATTTGGAAATGAATTAAGGTCACAGGAACCTTTAGCACAAAGTTGAGTTGAAAGATTTCTTACAAATAAAGTTTCAATATAAGATTTTCCTTGGGTCAAATTCAAACGACCATATCTTTCGGCATATAAAGAATTAGGTGGCCCATGACCTATCAAATTAAAGGTCTATGAGTCTTTTTTTCAACTCCACCATGGTTGCTTCATTTCGAGTTCAGAGTAAGAAGTTATGCCCATTTTAGTGAAGCCTTGTTAGGCAAATCAAAGTTTCATGGATGACTTAACGGATGGTGAAGTTTTTCACAAATCGTGTAGCCCTAAAAGGTTTGTGAAGCCTTTCTTTTAAGACACTCCGTTAGTTTTTAAGTTTGGGTCATTTTGGTCTTTCCCCTATGTCGTTTTAACCCTTATATAAAGCCTAAACCAAGTAGTTTTACGCCTAGTTAAGAGCTTAAAAGGTGTTAATCAATTCTTTTTCTATTCATTTAAGTCATTAGAGCAAGGTTCCAAGCAGAGAAAATCTATGGTTTTGAGCGATGTTCGTGCTTCACCAATTTCGCCAAGAACTTTGTTCTCAGGTATATAATGCTACCATAGGGTTGGACTAGTTCTTCCTCACTCCCTACATCTACTTTCAAATCAGTAAAAGAGTAATATAGAATTTTATCCTTAGATTTGAGTATTCTTCAGATGAGTTGATGTTGAGTTTTGAGTTCTTGAGTTCTTAAGTCTTTTTTAAATTCTATTCCTAATTAGTAAATTGCTATATGTTATGCATTGAAATTCTTGAGTTTATTCGTTCATGTCTATATTTTAGCATGAAGCCTATTAATTAAGTATTCTTGAGATGAGTAAGATCAGTGAGTTCTAAGTTCTTGAGTTCTGAGTATTGAGTTTTTCTATATTATTCTTGAGATCCTTGATTTGAGTTGTTCATGTCTATATTTCAGCATGAAATCTATTTTGAGTTATAAATTTTGAAAAATCTTTTAAAGCCAATATTTTGTTTTAAACTAAGGTTTTGAGAAAGTAAAGAGGAGTTCGAGAAAGCATTTTACCCAAGATTTGAGCAAGAGTATAAGGAACTAAGTATTTCTCAAATGTTTCATTTTTACATGAAGAAAGACAGTAATATTTGGAGAGAGGAAATAAAGTTTTCAGAAAGATTGAGTATAGAGTAGTTAGCCCTTAAAGAGGCCTCTTTGGGTAATTATCTCAACCCAGAGAAAGTGTTTTTACATTGAGTAAAGAGAAACCTTGTTTTCTAAATGAGAAATAAGTTGAGAGATATTTCCGAGCATTTACTTCTCTTAAAGAGGATAGTTTGAGCAATTATCTCAAATAAGAGACAATATGTTTTATACATTTGAGCATGAGTATATATTATTGAGAGTATATTGAGCACCGATATGGAGATTAGTTCAGACAACTCAAAATCCTTATAAATCATGTCTTGCCAACATGGGTGCATGATCATAATTTTTAGATGAATCCTTATTTCTTAGTGGGTCTGATACGCTCAAAATACACCTCCTTTCAGAAGCATAAGCGATCGTTATCAAGTAAAGAACCCAACTTGNCATTAACATAAACTATTCATTTAACAAATCATTTAGACAATAAGTCAACATTCTTCTTTAAAGTCATTTAGGACACATTCATGCATTTAGGGGACTTCACACTTTAGTCATATAGACTTAGAGAACTCACTTTAACACCTTCAAAGGCTACTCGTTCCATGTGTAGATAGCATCCCATACTACTACCTACACGGTGTAGAACCTATNAGAGAAATAACTAGGGTATACGTGTTCCCCATAATCTCGTAACGCAGTAATCCTAGTAATAACAATCTTCTTCTAGTGTATTACATGCAAAGTGATAAGTTAGGTATCTCTANGATTCAATAACAAGGCTCGCCCAATATATACATCATGTCGTCACACCAATCACAAACAAGTATCAAGAAGGGCTAACACCCTGTATCAAGAAGGGTCAAAGCCCAATAATCAAGAGAACCAAGAACCATATTAAAAATGGCTTTCTAATTCGTACTTAAAATGGACAACTTCCATTCATAAGACGAACTAAAAATCCAGAGTCAAGATGGCAAGTGGTTTGAATCAAGAGGCATGCCAAGAGTGACAAAGTCACAGCCACAAGAAGGACAAGGTCCCAACAAGAGTGCTAGGTGATCAAACAATCCGTACAAGTGGGCGGGTTACACAAGCATCTTTAATGTCTTAAAGGATACCAACATGACAAAGCCAAGTGACAAAAGTAACCAAGGTATCAAGGTAACCCTTCAAATATACAAGAAAATAGCAAGAGTACGAGTACAAGTTTATACACAAACCTTGGGCTTTAGCAAAGAAACAGTCCGACAAAACATCAAGAATTCAAACCGTAGCCCGACCAACGTATCAAGGTTCTCAACTTGTACACGAGTATATATAACCTTAAAAATACAATTACATAACTTATTTAACTTCTATTAGCTCAGTAATATCGACGTGAAATAGGATCATCATCGCAAGTAAGTCTAGCATGTACAAATACAACTATGCTCCCAAAATAGTGAATCTGTCCAGCCTGGTACCCCAAGTTGCAATTTAGATTTGAACAGGAAAACGGTAAAACTAGACTTTATAACCTTCATGAAAGATGTAACTACATCTCTTAAGGTTGAAAACAAACAAGAATCACCGCAAAATACATTTTGTACAAAAAGATATATTCAAAACACTAACAGCTGATCATCCAGGATTTCAATTTCCGAAATCTGGGCAGAACTTGCCCTATGTCGCGTCCCATATTTCGAATCCATAACAGTTAAATTAACGTTTTACATAAACATAAGAGTTGTAGGTATACAAGTTAGCTTTCCAAATCATATTTATGTATTGTAAATGAAGTTATAGAGAACAAGATATGCATAAATTACCAAACACTACCCGGCACAGAAACAAATTTCATCACATACATATGAAATGAATGCCATAGCCTATCGATTTATATTCACCATAGCTTTTCATTTATCAAGAAGAGCACCTAAGTCTACCAAGTCAAGAGATGACATTCAACAATATATGGCACTTCACATTCCATCATCTTCATTCATAAGTGTTAAGAGAGAACATACTTTTAATCACAATACAATAATACTTTATTCAAGATCACCTTGGAATCACATGTACACATTTATATTCACAACATGATTACCTTTACTTCATTAGATTCTCATCCAAATCCTTTACATCAGATTCACCTATATGATATCATGTCAACACTTCAATTCCTCATATAATCCCTTCAAGGCCATAATCATAATACATTCAATAAGTAGACACCTCCACCATAAGTGGATCACAGATCAATCTATCACAATTCCATATCAATTCTATATTAACGATGAAGTTAGGTCAACTTACCCTTTTCCAAAGCCACAATCACCATTCCTCAATTCTTCAACAATTCTCAATAGATAAACATAGATAATGATAGAAATCAACTATTCAACTCAACCTAAGCATATTTCCATCATCATTCAATCATAAACATTCAACCCACTTCATATGCCAAATTTAGGAAACTTGGAAAGACATGGGTTTATGGACTTTTCTTTCTTAAAACCATCAATAAACATCAATAATAACATAAATCATCATTAAAAATCATTTAATGCAAGAACCCATGCTAGAACCGAAATTAGGACTTTATTGAGTTTTTGAAGAACTTTCAAAACACTTGATTTGGCTCCTTGAATGGAAGAGAAATCAAGGATAAAGGATCCCCATACCTTTGCTAAGATTCCCCAAGAAGTTTGATGAAGAGAACACCTTCAATCCAAGCCCTAGCTCCTAGTTCTTGACCTTCTTCAATGGAGGATTGTAGAGAGAGATATTTGAAAGGAGGTGGGCTTTTTTTTTTTTTTTTTTCTAATTGGAGGGACTTAAATGGAAGAATTTTGGTCAAAAAGGGTTTTATAATTTCTAGGAAAGACAAATAATAATAGGGACTCAACTTAGGAAAAGAATTAAGGACCCACAAAGTTAAACTTAAAAGTTTTCCCTAAACCCGTCTAAGCTCGTCCTTTTTGACAATGCTTCACTATTTTGGGCATAACCTTTTACTCCAAGATCTAAAAAGGGAAAACTCGGTGGAATTGGAAAGAGAACTCAGAGACCTTTAATTGGATAGGTAATGGTCCACCTAATTCACTTTGACCTAAAAGATATAACCATTTGAAGTTGACCCTCACTCCTAACTTAAAACTAAAAACTGTTTTTAGGGGATTGTTTTGAGGGTCTTGGTTCTAAATGATTTCATGACTTAGCTTAAGGTCTTGCTAGCTTATAAATGTGATTAATAAACTAGCTAATCAACCCCTTAAGCCCTTAAACAACACTTCAAACTTCAACGACAAGACCCTTACAACTCACTAGTTCAAATGACTACTTTCCGGACGCCACTGTCATTTCTTGACGTTTGACCTCAAATCTCTTTAAACTAAACTTCAAAAGCCATTTCTCATCATTTTATCAAATTCTCAACTCCAAACTTACATGTGAGGCTCTAGTTTCACTAGTTCATTTTTAGGGTCGTTACAGGCAAAATTTTCAAATAGGGTCAAAAACCATTTCAAATTAAAATAAGGAGCCACAAGCTCAAACATCCACAAAAACTGTGTTAAAACACAATATGTAGCACAAAACCCAATATATAAACAAACACTAATCACAAGAGGGTATGGAAATACCTCATCCCAACACAAAACAAAAGCTATTTGTCCTCAAATGCAAGAAAATATCCAAAAAGTAAATAAAAGGGACAGAGAGGGAGGTAAAGAGAAGTCTTGTCTACACCGACTCTCAATGTGTTGGGACATCAATGCCTGGTGCAACACTTTTATCTTGGGCATTAGTGCCCAGAGTCAGATCAACAGTAGTAGATCCACTAGGAGCTGCCAAAAGTGTGTCTACCAAAGATGTCTGTACAACTGCATCTACCATGGCATCCTAAATTTCTGTAAGGCCCTCATAAGAAGCCTTCTCAGCAACCTCAAGCATCTTCTAATCCGTCTAAGCCTCAGACTCAGGATCAACTAACTCATCAGCTCGAACATTATCTTAGGTGGTGGACGGAAACATATCTGGATCAACTAGCACAAACATGTCAGTGGACTTCAGCTAGTCCATATCTCTCCTCAGTGCATCAATAGCAGCCTTTAGAGCCATCACATCCTCAGTGGCCCTTTTGCCACGCTCGCACTCCACTATTCTAGCCGTAAGGGCATCAATGGTAGCACTCATAGGTGACACAACATCAATGAGGGCTGTCTAAATCATGCCCAAAATGGAGGCCTCAAGTCTGGCTGTATGACGATCCACAGAATGTGCTAGCTGCCCCATCTGTAGCAATGCACCCTTGGTGAGTTGGGGTCGGCCAGCAGTTGCAGCAGTAGATCTATGAGGCACATGAGCGGTAGAGGAACTGGGAGTAATATAAGGATCAACACTGGATGTACCTGAAGGCCTAGAGGCCGGAGTAGGCAAAGATGCTTCTGCAGGTAATTCACATGTATCCACAACCGTGGAAGATTATTCAAATATTCTTCCTTAATCCTCTGAATGTCGGTACAGGATATGGGGCTCACTTCCACATCCTTCTTCTCATCTCTGGGCACCCGAGCTTGCCTGTACAGCTCGGTTATCAACACCGAAAAGTGGAGAGAGGTTTGGCGCTGCTTGGCGGTCATGACCATCTCTTGTGCCATAATCATCTCCATATTTAGCCTCGTCTCATAAATGATGCAACCCCAACAGGCTACCTTGGCATGACAGAGAATCGACTCGTTCTGGGATGGCATAATTGTACTACTTATGAAGCAAAACCAGAACCTTGCGGATATGTTTAGATCCTTCTTCTCAATAGGTGCTCCAATCTCAAGCCATTTGGGAGTACCGTCTGATATCAGTGGAGCCAACAACTTCTTCATGTTGTCTAGTGTCTTTGTCTTGATCAGATGTTGGCAGTTATCATCATTCGCGTTTAAACTCCCATGATGGCATTGATAGCATCACTATCACATTTCACCTTTCTTCCCCTAATGACCACTTAGTCAACCGACTTGAATTTGGCTGCCAACTTCTTCCCTTGTGGCACCAGGGCACTGTAGAATTTTCTGACCCAATTTGGAATGTACGGGCCACGGTGCTTGGTGAATAGCTAAAGTCCGTCAGTCCCAATTACTTTTCCTCTATAATTGCTTTTCCTCTATAATGGTCCTCAGCCCCTTAGTCTTTAGTCTGTTCATAGAACGTGGGAGAGGACCCTGTACCAGTGGTGCTAGGACCATAGCATGTGTTGGAGATGGAGTAGAAGTAGTGGCTTGGGAGGTCCTGATCCTAAATGGATCATTCAGCTTCTTCGAAGGCAGCTCCGCTCTTTGGGCTGCTAGTAGCTCATCTTCAGGCTCATAAGTTGCATCCTGATGCTCTTGGTGCTCACCTTCACTTTCAGAAGTGGTGAGGTAAGTGGTGTAGATATCGTTACTATCAGAGCTGGCCACCGGTGACGCAGGTTCAGGTGCCTTACGTTTTTCCTTTTCTTTCCCACCTGCTGTGGGAAGTTTGGTAACCTTAGCATTGGATGCAGTTGCATCCTCATTAGTCTTTATTCCCTTGGCCCGCTTATGGGATGGCATTTCTCTACTGGCAACTTTTGGTCTGGCCATGTCTGCAAAAACATCAACAAGAGTTAGTAATGGTTCAGGAAAAATTTCATAAAGTAGTTGCAGACAGATTCACCGATCCGGTCGGTGAGTCACCGAATCTCTTTGGTGAGCCAGATCGGGCTCGCCGAAAGGATTGGCTAAAAAATTCCCAGAAATATTGCAATGTCGGTGTTGGGAAGGGCCTTTTGGCGATTCACCGACATCATTTGGCGAGTCAGGACTAGCTCGCCGAAAGTTACAGTGCATTTGAGGAGTTAGGGACGCAGAAAGGGCGATCCAAAAGGACTTTCGATGAGTCGCCGAGTGCACCCGGTGAACTAAGGCTTCTCGCCGAAAGTTATAGAACCAAAATCAAGATTTAGCATGAAATTAAAGGTGATAAGGGGAGAATTTAGTGAACCACTGAGTGGTTCGGTAAGTTCAACTTATATCTCCAAATGGCCCAGTGTGCCTACTTTCAACCCCAACTTCCAAATTCAACCCCACAGCCCCCTAAAACAAAACCAAACCATGCACCCATTCAATTAAACTAAGACCCATTACACCCATGCCCCCGAGATACTCAAACTTCTCCCGGTTTGGCCAAATTTAGCTATTTGATGACTTTTGCCCTTAAGAATGACGTCAATCGCTCCATCATTGGGAAAATTACGTCATTTAGCACAAATGCGGGTTACTTAGACTTCACCCGACCATACCTAACAACATTTAAGAAACACCCCACAATTTTAATCAATTTTAAGCACGAAAAAATTGGGAAATCAACAATAAAGGAATTATAGGCATGATATTCGAATTAAAATAGGTACACACTTATAACATTACGTTCAGAGAGGCCAACCACATATCACAAAGATAAAAATCATTGCATATGAGTAAAATCGCAAAAATAGAATTTGGGTTCGGAAAACCAACCTTAAAGGTCAAATGCGAGAAGTTGTAAAGCTAGGCAGCAAGGAATCCAACTCCGAACACACAAATGACGAGTATAAAGAGATAATGAAGCAAAATTATGGCAAAATATAATGCGGGTGTGATTTTGGAAAGTTGAAAAGTGAGGGAATGTGAAAGATTTCAAACATTTGAACTTTAGGCCTTTAAAACCGTTCAGTTCTCCCCCATTCGGCGACATAAGTTTTACTCGCCGACCCACTCAATGACAAGCCGAGTGGGTACTTACCTCATGGAGTTTTAAAGGACCTCTTGTTAATGTAGGGGTCCAAACATCAGATAAAATCATGATTGTCGACCTAGTCGGCAATTCGCCAATCTGCTCATGGGCTCGCCGGTTTTACGGACGCCAATTACAAAATGTCTCGAGTCTAACGGCGATCCATGTCAGGCTCACCGACCTCTTCGGTGAGTCGCCAACTGGACTTTTGGCTAACAAAACTTAACTTTTCTAACACATTCCACACTTTAACCTACAAAATCAACACATGATTATTTCTAAAACAAAGATAAAACGATAAAACCTTAGGTTTTCTCCCAAGAAGCGCCTTAGTTAACGTCGTGGTACGACGCAAGTCCCCACTTAGGTTTCATTTCTTGGGTTTGCCTCAGTGTCACAAGGTGGTTCCTTTCTTTGCTCTAGGTAGAGACAAGACAACACTTGGTCCATTTGGGACTCTAGTAGCTAAATGAACATGGCATGAGGGGTTGTAATTTGATTCATCATTAAGACGTTCTCTTTTATCTCCTCCAACACTCTATCGTGCTCTTCGACTTTGTGTAGAATAAGTGAGAGGACCTCTTCAATTCTCCACCCTCTTGCTTTTTTGTCCTTCGACTCTGATGAGGGGGGATGTACCTGTCCTTTTTTTGGACAGTACCTCTAATTCCATGACTTTCTTGGCCAAGACATCCAGTTGAGTCAACAATGTGGCCAAGTCTTGGTGTTTTTCTGTCTCCTTGTTTGTCTTAATAATGCCATCAAGGATTTGCTCTACTGTTTCATAAGGTTGTCGAATCAAACAACCCGAGGAGAGTTGGTCAACCACTATTCTATTTTCTTGACCAAGACCTCTATAGAAGAATTCCAGAAGCATACTATCTGGAAATACATGAGTTGGGCATTGCTGCAATAGTGCCTTAATTCATGGCCACAACTCATAGATGGTCTCACCCTGCGTTTGCTTGAAAGTTAGGATGTTATCCCTAAGAATCATCAATCTCAAAAGAGGACAGTCCATTTGTTCACCATTGCTATAAGATATATTCAATTCTTCTCCTCAACAAGTAACACACAAGCCACAACTAAAAGTAAATAGATTCAACTATGACTAACAAGAAAAAAATTCAACTTAACCAAAGAATCTTAGCCAACACCACTCCCCGACAACGGTGCCATTTTGATTAATGTAATCAAAGACACTTCATATGATTCTAATCGTCAACGATCGTTAGTCACTATATAACCCAACTAAATGAGTTGGGATCATTCTCACAGAGAGCGGTACATGTTTAAGATTCAATAAGAAAATACGAATATGATCAAGTCAATCATAGGAATAAGCATTATCGAATAAACACATACTTCAAATCAGGGGGTGACATGAATGTCAGTTAACATCAGGCTTTGGTTTGAAATTATCAAGTACAACAACAACAAATAACAAGGAATAACAATAAGGAGATAGATTCTTGGGATGTGATTTGAATATAGGCAAATGGGTAATTGCAATTATTAGAAAATAGTTGCAAATTAGTGTGGAATCAAGTCGGTTTCTCTCGAACACCAACAAGAAAGCAATTAAGAATAGCCTACGCCTTAGTCCATTCACTCTCTCGAGCTGAATGTGTGGAAAAGGTTTAGGATTCACTCTCTCCAGCTCAACCCATGACAACCCAATACCCACAAACCATCAATCAATAATCTTGGTTTTAAAAGCTCTCTCTCGAGCAAGCCAAAAACATGAAGGTAGAATTCCGTTTGCAACTACAATCCTTTAATTTTAACCACAATTAATGATTGAAATCACTTCTAAACAACATTTAAACTAACAATTAGCAATACCCATCAGCTAAATCAACCTATAATCACACCTCAAGAATTGGGGTTTTAGCTAGACATCATTAAAAGATAAAAATCATTACCAAATAGTGTTTCCATCAACTATGTAAGATTAATTTCGCCTTTACAAAGGTCCAAACTGGAGAATCTCAAAGACCCACTTCTAATTTCTCAAAAATGGAAAACTTCAATTCTTCAAAGCTAAGAAAAACTTAGTTTCTATACTTAGAATTCATAACTTCCTAACAAATAAGAATATAATTCCTTAATACTGAATATTCCTTTTAAACTAAATATTAAAAAACGTGTTTATAGTCACCAAAAAAATGTTGTGAAGAACCATTCGGTGAAGTAAGTCGGGCTCGCCGATTAGCTCGGCTATACGCCCTTTGGTCAGTTCCATCAACTTTTTTCTTTGGCCTTCAGCCTCCTCAAGTTTTGTAAATTTGGGCGATCCAACAATGCATCACGGAACCACTCGGCGACACACCGACTTCTCATTTTTCTTGCCGACTTGATTTTCTCCTTCAGGGCTTGGCACACTGGAAATTTAGGTGAGGTAATAGTTATTCGGCGACTTGCCAAAGGGACTTGGCGATCACCAGTCCTTCATTTCTTCGTTCTTCAGCTCGCTTCACTCCTTTTTGCAAGTTAGTGTCCATGCTTTGTTCCTCAATGCAAATACCTTGAAATCAAGGATTTTACATTAGTTATTGGCACAAAATAAGCATTTGAGGACACTAAATCTATCCAAATAAAGCCCTAAATCATTCAAAATCTCAGACTCATCATGCTCTCACAAGGAATGATTATAGGTTGAATCTCACCTAAAATGAATCAAAGTCTAAGGCCTATGAAATGTGATGAAACTTGTTGTGATTCCCCTAAAGACCTTTCTATGAGAGGGATGTGAGGTGACACCCCTTATCCCTAGATAGATAATCATGAAAATATTACCCATGATATGATATGAGAAGTGTGTGGTAACTACCCTTAAAGTATGACTTCAACAGAAAAGCAAAAGGTGATTACCCGTTAGACTTTATGATGATCATGGTGGCACTATAATCCTTATGAAACGATATGGAGGAGAATACCTATATCATATAATGGTGGGGCATGGATGCGAATACCTATGTTTTCCTAAAATAGTTATGGAGGTGAATACCTACGACTATACATGTAAAGTAAGAGGTGAATACCCATTTGGCCTATATGATAGATATAAAAGGTGAATACCCATTGGTCTTTATGATAAGACATAGAGAGGTGAGCTCGCATGTCTTAAGAATAAGTAAAAAGTATGATGAGCATGACTAGTTTGGATTGTAACTTTAAAGGCCCTTCCAACACATGCATGACTTGATGTGACTCACCTTGTCCTTTATGATTTCATGATATGTATGACTTGAGGTGATTCCAGTTGTCCTTCATAATGAGCTAGATATGATAGAAAAGAGAGGATCAATATGCATGAGAGCCTAAAGTGGTACTTATTATGGGTAGGATTAGTGGGTCTTATCCATGCATTGCACAAGTATGACTTGAAGCTAGTTAAGTGTTTCTCCTATATGTTGTATGCTTAGCTTGGATTGTTGCTATAGTTACCTTCCTTGATATGTTGACTAAAGATGAATATTCCCTTGTCTATGAGAAATAAGCTAAGGTTGAGACCATTACATGGTAAGTATGATTATGATGACCAAAAGGGATACTTAGCATATATGGTATTATGGGATCCTAACCATGCATTGCACAAGTATTCTTGTAGGTTACTTATAGAGCAGGTTTCTTATGATATGAAGGTGTAAGTATTGACTATGTAAATGAACTATGCTTTATGATGACTAATGCTTATATTATGCTTAGGTTGGAAATTATGCTTATGAGATTGTTATTGTCTCTTATGATTGTGGCTTATGTCTTAGTTGACTAACCCTTATGTTATGCTCTTATGATGTTATGCTAGCTATCATATTTAGTACTTTTTTACTAATGCGTAATCTTGCCTACATTCTCATCAAATGTAGGGTTATGTGATTTTGAGTTCTATTCGTGAACATAGGTTTGGGTTGTGTCCCAAGAGTTATTCAAAGTATGTTTATAGATGTTTGAGACAAAAGTTTTGTAAGACTCCGCTTCGTTTTATAAAGACTTTGATTGTATGAAAAATGCTTTAAAATTTTGAACTTTTCTATTATCTAATGTTATGATATGCTAAGTGGCTTGTATGAGACCCCTTCAGCGTAGAGTACGCCATGTTACATCTAGGGTGTGTCCCTTGGTTGTGATAGAAGAATATCCATAGATGGACTATTATACCTTAGCTATGAATCTCAATGAAATTGGTGTGAAAGCTTTGCGTCTTTGGTGTGAAAATATGACTTACTTTTGGTGAATTTGACTTAAAAATGACTTATATAGTGACCCTAAACTTACCCAAAATGACTTCACTTTGATAGGACTTAAAATGAAATTACCCAAAATGCCCCTCACTTTAAGTGAGCTTCCAAGGACCACGTGGGGCTCCACGAGCCTTTGTCATGACCACAAACCGTGGTCCATCCATGGTCTTGAAGCAGTGGCATGGCAACAGTTGCCTTTAGCTCACGGGCCCAAGGCATCTTCACGAGAGGCTCCAGAGCCGTGGAGCAAGCCACGAGTCGTGGTCCCTCTTGTGAACCTTTGAGGTAGTGGCTAGGAAAATCCACACTCCAGGGCCATTCCACTAAGGCAATTTAAAGACCACTCCCACGAGCCATGAAGTGGCTTGTGTGGAGGGGTCAGTTTTGGGCCAGCCTAAGGAGGCTACTGCATCCACATCCATGAGTGGCACCATGACTCGTGATGCCCACTACGGGTCATGAGGATCGTCGTAGTTTTTGTGGGTAGTACCTTGGCAAAAATGGGCAGCCTTGGCCCCTTGCCTTGGCCCTTGCCCATTTTCCTTGGCCCTTGACATTAACCCTCACGTTTTAGCTCTAGTTTAGCCTACTAGTTTCTGAGGTGTTTCAATATCTCCCCCTTGGGAACATTCGTCCTCAAATGACGATCTAGACAGCTTACGAAAGTAAACAGTCAATACTAGTAGCCCATCATGCATGCAACATCAAAATAATGCACAAATTAAAAGGTGGAACCATCAACTCCCTTTCAAACATAATCAATGTAACACAAGGAAATAGGAACTACATCTAACAACCCATTATGCATGAAACTCATCATATTACATAATCATAAGAGGAACTACCTTCTCCAACTAAAAGCATGCTCAACACAATAACATGGAGCCAATATGCAATTACTCTCAAAAGCATACTCAAGCATGTTCATCAACTCATCTCACGAAAACAAAAAAAGACAATTCATACAATACACAACAACATGAGCAACATAAATCATGAAAGGCCATTTTCTTACTAAACATGAATTTCATCAAGAACATGCCTAACATAAGGAAATCATGTAAAGGTCCATATAACACACACGCCCAAAACACTAAAACTCAAGAGGAACTACTTACCTCAAGCTTGAATAGGAGTAGAAGGAACGAGATGAGGATATCCAGACTTCATATTGGCCTCGGTCTCCTAAGTAGCACCTTCAAATAAATGATTTCTCCATAAAACATTCACAGAAGCTATTTCCTTATTTCTCAATCTCTTGACTTGCCGGTCTAGGATCTCTATCAAAACCTCTTCATAGGAAAGGCTTTCGTCAACTCTAACCCTTCTAGGGGAATAATGGATACCGGATCTCCAATACACTTCTTAAGCACAAAACCATGAAATACCTGATGAATCGGAATCAACTCATTTGGCAAATCCAACTCATAGGCAACATTCACAATACGTTTCAAAATTTGATATGGGCCTACATACCGTGGACTAAGTTTCGCTTTCTTGCCAAATCTCATCTCACCCTTCATAGGTGAAATTTTCAAATAGACCCAATCATTAACTTCAAATTTTAGATCCCGTCTTCTCACATCGGCATATGACTTTTGTCTACTTTGAGCCATTCTCAATCTCTCTCTAATGAGCCTAACTTTCTCAATAGCTTCATAAACTGATTCAGGACCAATATGATCAATTTTACCTACCTCAAACCAACGAAAGAATGGGACTAAGCAACTTTTTTAGATTTCATTCTTTAATATAACATCAACATAACAATAACATTATAAAGCAATATAGGCATTTATTCCATCCATCCACCGAGAAAAACACCTGCCGTAACATGAGACCTAAATCTCCTACCATATAGGGCTTCAAAGGGAGCCATACCGATACTAGAATGATAACTATTATTGTAGGCAAACTCTATTAATGGCAAGTGGTCATCCCAATTACCTTCGAAATCTATAACATATGCGCTTAACATATCCTCCAATGTTTTGATGGTACACTCCGCTTTCCCATTAGTTTGGGGATGAAAAGTCTTGCTATGCTTAACCTTTGTACCAAACCCTTTTTGGAACGACTTCCAAAATTGTGAAGTAAATTGAGTACACCAATCCAAAATGATAGATAAAGGGAACCCATGCAACTTCACTATCTCATTTACGTACACTGGGCATAGTCTTCCGCCGAATGAGAAACCTTGATGGCAATAAAGTGGGCTGATTTTGTCATTCGATCTATAATGACCCAAATAGAATACTTTTGCCTTCGAGTGTGATGCTAACCCACAATAAATTCCATATTCACATCTTCTTACTTCCTATTGGTAATTATTATATTTTGGGACAAGCCTTCCGGCCTTTGATGATCAACCTTAACATGTTGACAATTAAGACATTAGGCTACAAATCCTTCAATGCCTCTCTTCGTACCATTAAACCAATAGACTTCCCATAGGTCACGGTACTACTTGGTGGCTCCCAGATGAATAAAATACCGAGAACTATGAGCCGCTTCTAAAATTTTCTCACTCAAACGATCAACATCCGAAACACATAATCAACCTTGGTACCGAAGAACCTAATCTCTCCCTTGGGAGAAAGCCACAACGAACTTCTAAATTACTGATCAGTACTAGATTTGGACTAATTTAGGGCGTTATTTATAATGATTTAGCGTCCTCAAAGGCTTATTTTGTGCCAATAATTGATGAAAAACCCTTGATTTCCAGGTATTGGATTTAGGACTAAAACATGGACACTAATTTGCAAAAAAGAACGAACTGAGCTGAAAGAAGGAAGAAATGAAAGCATAGTGATCGCAAAGTCCTTTTGGTGAGTCACCGAATGACCATTACCTTGCCTAAAGTTCTAGTGTTCCAAGCCCTGAAGGAGAAAATAAAGTTGGCAAGAGAAAGGAGCAGTCGGCGGATCGCTGAGTGGTTTCGTGATGTAGTGTTGGATCGCCCAAAGTTACAGAACTTGAGGAAGTTCAAGGCCAAAGAAAAAATGTGATGGAACTGAACAAAGGGCGGATCGGCGAGCTAATCGGCGAGCCTGACTTACTGCGCCGAATGGTCCTTCGCAGCATATTTTTGGTGACTATAAATACATTTTTGAACACTTAGTATATAGTGTTTAGTCAATCAGATTTTAATCTAAGATGAGTTAGAGTAATTTTGCTTTTGAACTCTGAGTATTGAGACAAGTTTTCCTTAGCTTTGAAGAATTTGAGGTTTTTTACTTTTGAGAAATTGGAAGTGGGTCTTTGAGATTCTTCAATTTGAATCTTTGTAGAGATGAAATTCATCTTACCCATTTGATGGAAACACAATTTGGTAACAATTTTTTTTATCTTTTTATGATGTCTAGCTAAAACCCCAATTCATGGGGTGTGATTATATGATTATGGGCTGATTTAGCCTATGGGTATTGCTAATTCTTAGTTTAAATGTTGATTAGAAGTGATTACAATTAGTAATTTTGGTTTAATTTAAAGAATTGTAGTTGCAAATGCAGTTTTACCTTCATGTTTTTGGCTTCCTCGAGAGAGAGGTTTTAAAACCAAGATTATTAATTGATGGTATGTGGGTATTTGGTTGTCATGGGTTCAGCTTGAGAGAGTGAATCCTAAACCGTTTTCCACACATTTAACTCGAGAGAGTGAATGGACTAAGGCATAGGTTGTTCTTATTTTGCATGCTTGCCAATGTTCGAGAGAAATTGACTTGATTCGGGGTAAATTGTTTGAGAGAAAGTTTACCTCTTCTATATTCTAGCTTAACAGTAATATTCAGCTATTTCCTAACAGTTGCAGTTACCCATTTGTTTACATTAGCCTATTATCAAATAATATCCCAAGAACCCGTCTCATTATTATTAGTTTTGTGTTGTTTGCTGTTGCTGTAGTTAATAATTTCAAACCAAGACCCCCTTGTTATTTGACATTCGTGTCACCCCTGACTTGAATTATGTTTTTATTTGATAATGTTTATTCCTATGATTGACTTAAGCATATTCCTACTTTCTTGAATCTTAAACATGTACCACTCCCTCTTAGATTCGACCTCAACTCACTTAGTTCGGTTATGTACTAACTAACGATCATTGACTCTTAGAATCAGATGAAGTGTCTTTGATAACGTTATTCAATCAAAATGGCGCTGCTACCGGGGAGTGGTGCTGGTTAAGATTTTTTAATTAAGTTGAAATTTGTTCTTATTAGTTATAGTTGAATCTACTTATTTTTAGTTTTGGTTTGTGTGTTGCTATTTTGAACAGAGAGTATGAGTGCGAACGGAAGCAATGGTAGCCAAGACAAGGTAACCTTTCTCCTAGAGGTTTAATGCAATAACCTTATGTGATCGCGGCTCTGCTCTTGGATGGCATGACCAAGATCAACCGGGCATGGTACATCCGCGAAGACAAGGTCTCTCCCGTCACTTTAAAATTGACCAATGAGCAGATGGATAAAGACCAAGAGAGGGACCAAAACATGGCCAAGATCATGACCCAACTTGACATTTTATCAAAAATATCATAGGAGCTGGTACTAGGAGTGTCAATGCCGAAGGTATCGGGTGTGTGAACCCCGAAGAGGCTAAGTTTGAAGCATTGTACAACAAGGAGGTGAATTTCCTAGACAACCAAGGAAGTGGTTATCGTGCAAACTACCCGAGGCAGGGTGGTAACCAAGGTTGGAGTAGGGATGAAGGTTGGAAAGATCGTGATAGAGAATGGAGGGATCAAAATCCCACTTGGAAGGGAAGGGATGGGGAGAAGGACTGTTACATTCCTCCCCACGAGCGCCAAAAGCAAAAGAATTCCGAGGGAGGTCGATCAGAGGATATGCTCTCTTGTATCCCCAACAAAGTTGAGGGGTCTGACAAGATTTTGAAAGATATGAAGGAAGATGTGTCGACCCTTAGCCAGATGGTTACCTCATATTCTGTCTTTACCAAATAGTTGGAGACCCAAATAGGTCATATCTCGTCTCATTTAAACCCGAGACAACAAGGGGGGTTGCGTAGTGACACTATGGTCAACCCCAAGAATGAGGTTTGAGCGTGGACTTATGTGTCACGACCCAAGGCTAGCCCCTAGATGCGATACTGTGTACTTGACCCTGAAGAGGGTCTCATACAAGCCTGATAGCATTTCATTGCATTCGATAAGAGAAATAGTACGAAATTAAAACTTTATTCAAAACCATACAATCAAAATACTCAGTTAAAACTCTTGAAAAACAGAGCGGAAGTCTATTGTCTCACATGGCCATCTAAAAACAATATCTGAAACATAAGTAGGGACATGGCCCTTTACAATCGAAAAGTCTAACAATAGTCTTTTACATGAAAGAAATGGAAACATCAAGTACTTGCCCTTGACCTATGAGGACATACCACTTAGTCTTGGAGAACCTCAAATCCAAGCTTCAACTAGAGAGAAAGTAACTCACTTGGCGGAACCTATACTTGTAGTAAAACATGAAGAAGAATGTGTTAGCACAATTAAGTACTAAGTATGATAGTCATGCAAAAACCATGCTTAAAATAAATATTTTATTTAAAAGTCATGCTTTTATGCCATTTTTATAAAACATCATGAATCATAAATATAAGAGGCATAATATTCAAACATAACCAACACACAATTCATTTCATCACAATAGAGACGTGATCAACATATAAGCCATTACCTTCATATTAAACCTTAACCTCAAGTAACCCCTCAAGCTATACCTTGTGCAATGTATGGATAACGTCCCATACCACCATCCATACTAAAGTACCATCTTAAGGTCACCAAGAGTGAACTTACAATTCAACCTTTCAATCCTTACACAATACTATGTATGAGACATAAACATTTCATAGGTCACATCACATAAGGACCATTACCTAAGACAACCCTAAGTCATACTTATGCAATGTGCAAGTAGCATTCCATACTACTACTCACACTAAGTACTCCTTTCAAATCACCATAGGCAAGGCACATTCATATACAATAAGTCATGACAACGAAGTAACTCATAATACAATCCAAGTATGGCATACAACATCTCATTTAAATACATATAAAAGTCAACATTCTTCATTAGCTTCATTTAGGACACATTCATACCTTATCCATTAAGACTTAGAGAACTCACTATGACCCTTTCGAAGCCTACTCGTGCAATGCATGAATGACATCCCATACTACCACCGACACTTCATAGGACTCATCAAGAAACCATATTGCACATCTTACATGATGGGAATAGGCATTAAACGACATAAACCATGAGAGCTAAATCATGGAATCCAATGTCGTATGACCCCACACCGAAGGAAGGTATTCTACTTGCCTAAGGTAGAGCTAGTAACATTTTAACTTAGATGGAATCCACTAGCTAATATCCTATGTGGGCACATAGTTATGGTATATGAAAGATGTTCATTGAAATCTGGCCTAACTTAGGGAGAACCTCCATCTAACTATATCCTCTCGGTGCTTAGCCTCCATTCCCATAGAGTATTTCATTTTCATTAACATTATTGTATTTGAGAGGGCCACCAACATTTGGTCAACCAACCCAAGGTACATTGCACAAGAAAGGGCCACCACCATTAGGTGTACCGATTCAAGGTACATTAAGGATAGTTCATTGACTATCCAAGAAGCGCCACTAACATTAGGTCTACTGATACAAGGTTCATCATTTCACACATGAAAGGGCCACCAACATTAGGTCTACCACTTCAAGGTTTTAACATTACATTAGTTCCTAGACATTTCATGAAGGTTCACCACCATTAGGTCTAGTGATCCAAGGTTTAGCCTAGAATACTTTATCATTCATTCATTCATGAAAGGCTACCAACATTAGGTCTACCAATTGAAGACATTAATACATTAAGTCAAGATACATTCATTATACAAGAAAGGATGCCTATGCCTACCAATTCAAGATATCACAATCACATTACTTCCATTTATACAAGAAAAGGATACATAAGCCTACGAATTCATGATATACAATTCATTGAAGAAAACCCTTCACATTCCATCATCATCATTCATGAGTGTTAATTGAGAATATTCTTTCAATTACAACACTATTATATTCTAAACATAATCATTATACTATCATTGAATTCACATATATATATCCTTCACATCATTATCATACCTTGACGTTCAATCCTTGCCTGTCAAGGCCATGGATCAGATTCACCAACATATATTAGATAAATAAAATTTGGCAAGAGCAATAACATAATTTCAACATTGTATATGTATACACATAAATATCCCACATACTTCATAATCAATCAAATACCAATCACAAATCACAATTTAAGAATTTGGGGAAAGAATGGGTTCTAACAAGAAATCATCTTAATTCATCATTAAATCCACAATTCATTCATAAATCAATGAAAATAATCCTTTGGAAATCATTTAGAATCGAACCCATGCATAGATTGAAATCTAGGATTTTTGGGTAAACATTGGACACTTGAAATCACTTTTGAAATTGGCTCCTTGAAAAAAACTAAGTCAAGGATGAAGACCACTATACCTTTAACAGAAGAATCCCACGAAAATCCTTTGAAAAACTTGAAGATTTGACCTTCAGAGCTTGAATCCTTCACCTCCAATGGAGGTTTCTTCGAAAGAGAACTTTTGAGAAGAGAGGTGGGTTTGTATTTGGATTTTGAAACAATGAATTAGAAAATAGAGTTTAATACTTTTAATACTCTTAAAATACCATAATTAACCCAAATTAACCGTCCCTCAACTTAATAGATCATAAAAGCAATATATCAAAACACCCTTTCCTTAGCCGAACCCTAGACAATTTATACAGTGATGGACCCCAGACCGTCCTGGCTGGGGCTTGGTCTTGAAGGCCTTGACCTACGGATCAAGACCATGAGGCGTGGATGGACCTATGCCCCGTAGGTCCCATCCGTGGTTCACCAAGTTGGGCTAGTTAGGACAGTTTTAGGGAGGTTTGGGGGTTAGGCTTTAGGGTCCTCCTCAAGGACCACTAGGGTGGTCCTTGGGGAGTTATACCTTGACGTTTAACTCCTAAACCCCTCAACCGTAGCTCGGGACAACATTTTATCACATGAAACCCAAAACTAAACTCAAAACGAGACTCGTTAAGATCTAGTTTCAGCTACTAGAGTTTAGGGTCGTTACATTATCCCCCACTTAGGAACATTCATCCTCGAATGACACTTTAAAAACATTAAGGGATTAAAGACTAATGACTAGCAGCCCATCATGCATGCAACATCATAAATAAATGCACAAAAATAGGAGGAAACATCAACTTCGCATCAATAAGCTCAATGCAACACAATAAAGTAGGAACTACATCTACAAACTCATTACGCAACATAACTTCAACATTTTTTATTACATTGGAGGAATTAACTTCTCCAACTCATTTCATGCTCATCAAAACAACATTAAGCACATTATGCAATTTCTTCATAAAAGAACATTAGGAATTTTCAACAATTCACCGCATGAAACATATAGACAACTCATACTAAATGCACATTAACATGAGGAACATAATTCATGAAAACTCATTTTCTCATATAAACAAGAATTCAACTAGAACATGCATAAAACAAGAAGACCATGGAAACACATATTCACACAAGACTCCAAAACATGAAACAAGCTACAAGGAACTCGTGGTCTCAAGCTTGAATAAGAATAGAAGGAAAGAGATAAGGATATCAAAACTCTCAAAATCCTTACTATTCAACATATTATCACTAATTTAGGGGAAAACCCAAACTAAGGCCAACATGAAAACAACATAGGAACCTCAACAAAAAATTCACAACTATAAGGAACTATCACATACAGGTACTTTCATCTCGATTAGCTCTTTTTTCCTTGTTAGCTTGAAGCACATAGAAACCATTCTTCCTTGGAACATTTGGATCCGGCCCATCAAGAGAAGCTTGTTTGGCCTCCCTTCCTCTAGTCGTAAGAGTAGGACAATCTTTCTATTAGTGATCATTCTTTCCACAACTATAGTACCCACTAGTATTGGCTACACACTTCCCATGATGCTTCTTCCAACAATTATGGCAAGTAGGTTTAGCAAACGGATGTCCACTACCTCTCTCTTGGTTAACCTTAGGACTGCTTGAAGAATGTTGGTTTGGAGCTCTCTTCTTGAACCTAGTTGACATTGCTCATCGGATCTAGACGTCTTCAACTCCCTATTCTTCCTCTTAAGTTTGGACTCCTCAATAGATTGAGCATACACCATATGTCTAGAAATATTCATATCATCATGGAGCATCATCGTACGACACTCTTCCTCAACTAGGTCGGATATAACTGTCACAAAATGACTCATCTCATCCCTTGGGTTACACACAAAGGATGGAGCATACTTAGACAATTGGGTAAATTTAAAGGAGTATTCTTGAACATTCATGTTACCTTGCCTAAGGTTGATAAACTCCTCTACCTTAACCTCCCTCTTCTCACGGGGAAAGTACATACCAAGGAATGCTTCCATAAACAACTCCCATTCTATGAGACCCGCTCCAACCGGCCTATAGACCTTTCATTGAGTAAACCAAATTTGGTCAACATCCTATAGGCAGCCAGTTCTTCTTTTTTAATAGAAGCCACTCCCATAGTATTGAATATCCTATACACCTCATCCAAAAACTCATGGGAATTCTCTCCCAAATTAGATCCTAGAAACACCGGAGGATTCATCCTCACAAAGTCTCTCAACCCAGAAGCCATAGTACTCAAATTGGGGTTCATATTAGCCTCAACACCCCTAGTTGCTTGAGCCGTCATGGCTTTAGGTTGAGTAGTCATGGAAAGAGCTATCATTAAAAGAGTCAACCTAACTTCCTCATTGATCATGGCCGGGGGATCCACCAGAACATGATTTCCTTGATTGCCTAGAGAAACTTGGTCACCTTGAGGACCTTGGGGATGAACTTCCTCATTCACATTCTCCTCTTCCATCCTTCTTGGGTTAGCCCTTGTATTCATATCTTATAAACACAAGAGAAGGGTTGGGAAAAGGACACTTATAGAGCTAAATTCTAAGGCACAACTTCAAGAATGTGAAAGAAGTGAAACTTTCTAACGTCCTATAGCCTCTCACTCAAAGATGTGTCATGACTCACACTGATGAACAAGACTCTACTAGACGTGGCTTGTGAGACATCAATCCTTAACAACCATTCACAAAATCTTGTGCTCTAATACCATGCTTGTCACGACCCAAGGCTAGCCCCTAGAAGCGACATAGTGTACTTGACCTCGAAGGGGGTCTCTTACAAGCCTCAGAGTACTTGATTGCATTCGATAAGAGAAAAAGTATGGAATTAAAACTTTATTTAAAACCATACAATCAAAATACTCATTTAAAACTCTTGAAAAACACAACGGATGTCTATTGTCTCACATGGCCATCTAAAAACAACATCTGAAACATAAGTAGGGACACAACCCTTTACAATCGAAATGTCTAACAATAGTCTTTTACATGAAAAAAATGGAAACATTAATTACATGTCCTTGATCTATGAGGACATACCACTTAGTCTTGGAGAACCTCAAATCCAAGCTTTAACTAGAGAGAAAGTAACTCACTTGCCGGAACCTACACTTGTAGTAAAACATGGAGAATAATGGACTACCACAATTAAATACTAAGTGTGATAGTTATGCAAAAACCACGCTTAAAAAGGATATTTTATTTGAAAGTCAAGCTTCTATGACTTTTTGATAAAACTTCATTAATCATAAGTATAAGAGGAATAATATTCAAACATAACCAATATACAAGTCATTTCATCACAATAGAGACATGATCAACATATAAGCCATTGCATTCACATTAAGCCTTCACTTTAAGTAACCCTCAAGCTATACCTTGTGCAATAAATGGATAGCGTCCCATACCACCATCCACACTAAAGTACCACCTTAAGGTCACCAAAAGTGAACTTACGATTCAATCGTTCCATCATTACACAATACTCATACATAAGAGACATAAACATTTCATAGGTCATATGATCACATAAGGACCATCACCTAAGAAAACCCTAAGTCATACTTGTGCAATGTGCAGGTAGCATCCCATACTACTACTTACACTAAGTACTCCTTTTAAGTCACCATAGGCAAGGCACATTCATATACAATAAGTCATGACAAGGAAGTAACTCATAATACAATCTAAGTATAGCTTACTTCATCTCATTTAAACATATATAGGAGTCAACATTCTTCATTAGCTTCATTTAGGACACATTCATACATTAGCCATTAAGACTTAGAGAACTCACTATGACCTTCTCAAAGCTTACTCGTGCAATGCATGGATGGCATCCCATACTACCACCCACACTTCATAGTACTCATCAAGAAACCATAATGCACATCTCACATGATGGGAATAGGCATTAACTAAGATATCCCATGGGATCTAAATCATGTATTCCGATATCGTATGACCCTACATCGAAGGAAGGTGTTCTACTTGCCTAAGGTAGAACTAGTAACATTTTAGCTTGGATGGAATCCACTAGTTAATATTTTATATGGGCACATAGTTATGTGATATGAAATATGTTAATTGAAATATGGCCTATCGTAGGGAGAACCTCCATCTAACCATATCCTGTCAGTGCTTAGCCTTCATTCACATAAAGTATTTCATTTTCATCAACATTATTGTACTTGAGAGGGTCCCCAACATTAGGCCTACAGACCCAAGGTACATTAAACAAGAAAGGGCCACCACTTTTAGGTCTATCGATTCAAGGTACATTAAGGATAGCTCATTGACTTTCCAAGAAGGGCCACCAACATTAGGTCTACCGTACAAGGTTCATCATTTCACACATGAAAGGGCCACTAACATTAGGTCTACCGCTTCAAGGTTTTAACATTAGATTAGTTCCTAGACTCCTCATAAAGGGCCACCACCATTAGGTCTACCGATCCAAGGTTTAGCCTAAAATACTTTATCATTCATTCATTCATTCATGAAAGGATACCAACATTAGGTCTACCGATTCAAGACATTAAGACATTAAGTCAAGATACATTCATTATACAAGAAAGGATGCTTAAGCCTACCAATTCAAGATATCAAAATCACATTACTTCTATTTATACAAGAAAATGATGCATAAACCTACCAATTCAAGATATACAATTCATAGAAGAAAACCCTTCACATTCCATCATCATCATTCATGAGTGTTAATTGAGGAAAGCCGCTTTCAAGCCAGTACGGTACCACTCTCTCCTCAAATCGAATATTGGACCCTATTATCGAATAGGTTATTTTAGCTAGGAATGGAGTATAGAATATGCTTTCAATCATAACACTATTACATTCTAAACATGATCATTATACTATCATTGAATTCACATATATATATCATTCACATCATAATCATACCTTGCCTTTGAAGGCCATGGATCACATTCACCCACACACCACAGATCAATACAATTAGGCAAGAGCAATAACATAATTTCAACATTCTATACCCATATACACATAAACAACCCACATACTTCATAATTAATCAAATCCCAATCACAAATCACAACTTACGATTTTTGGGGAAAACATGGGTTCTAAAATGAAATCATCTTACTTAATCTTTAAATCCACAATTCCTTCATAAATAAATGCAATAAAGCCTTTGGAAATCATTTAGAATCGAACCCATGCATAGATTGGAATCTAGGGTTTTTGGGTAAACATTGGACAATGAAGATTTGACCTTGAGAGCTTGAATCCTTCACCTCTAATGGAGGTTTCTTAGAGAGAGAACTTTTGAGAAGAGAGGTGGGTTTGTATTTGGGTTTTGAAATAATGAATTGGAAAATAGAGTTTAATTCTTTTAATAATCTTAAAATACCATAATTAACCCAAAATAATTGTCCCTTAACTTAATAGATCATAAAAGCAATTTACCAAAACAGTCTTGCCTTAGCCGAACCCAAGATAGCTTTTACACTAATAGACCACAGACCCAATCCGTAGATAGTGGATGGGTCCATGGACCGTCCTGTCTGTCCATGGTTTGTGGTTAGGGCTTTGTCTTGAAGGCCTTAACCTACCGATCAAGACCACGAGGCATGGATGGACCTATGCCCCGTAGGTCCCATCCGTGGTTCACTAAGTTGGGCTAGTTAGGACAGTTTTGGGGAGCTTTGGTGGTTAGGCTTTAGGGTCTTCCTCAAGGGCCCCTAGGGTTGTCCTTGCGGAGTCGTACCTTGACGTTTAACCCCTAAACCCCTTAATCATAGCTTGGTACAACATTCTATCACATGAAACCCAAAACTAAACTCATAATGAAACTTGTTGATCTCTAGTTTCACCTACTAAATTTTAGGATCATTACATTGCGTCGTGCCGCTACGTTAACTAAGGCCCTACTTGGGATGCCACCGAAGTTTTATTTGCTTTCTTTTTGTTTGAGAAATAATTGTGTGTTGATTGTTCAGGTAAAAGTGTGATATGTGTGTGAAAAGTGGTGATTGGCGAGCTAAAAATCTAGTCAGTGACTCACCAAAGAGGTCGGCGAGCCCGACTTGGACTATCGTTGGAGTCATGGAATTTTGAAATTGGAGTCAGTAAAACTCAGGGAGACCAGGAACAAATTGGCGAATCGCCGACCAGATTATTGATCACGATTTTGTCGGCCGTTGGGATGCCCATATTAACCGGAGGTTCTGTAAATCTCGGCGATTCCCACTCGGCCTGTCGCCGAGTGGGTCAGCGACCAAAACTTATGTTGCCAAATGGGCGAGCACTGAACGGTTTTAAAGGCCAAAAGTTCAAAAGTTCAAAATCTTTCACATTCCCTCACTTTTTAACTTCCCCAACTCACACCCGTACTATATTTTCCTATATTCTTTTGTTTTTAACGTGTATTAGTTGTTAATTGTGTGTTCGGAGTGGATATCGTTGCCGTCTAGCTTTACAACTTATTTATTCGACTTATAAGGTGGGTTTTCCAAACCCCAAACTTTATTTAACAATTTTTACTCATATGCAATGATTTCTATGTTAGTGATGTGTGATGGGACTCTCTGATCGTAATTGTATGCTTTTGCGCCTATTTTAATTTGAATATCTTGCCTAAATTGTCGATATCATTTATTTCCCTAATTATCGTGCCTTAAAATTGATAAAAATTATTGGGTGTTGCTTTGTTGATGTTGGGTTTAGTCGGGTGAAGTCTAATTAACCCACATTTGTGCTAAATGACATATTTTGCTCGACGATGGAGCATTTGACGTCATTCTTAAGGTCAAAAGTCATTAAAAGGCTAAATTTGGCCAAACCAAGAGAATTCTGAGTATCCCGAGGGCATGGGTGTAATGGGACAAAGTCTAATTGAATGAGTTCATATTTTGATTTTGTTTTTGGGGGCTGTGGGGTTGAGTTTAGAAGTTTGGGTTGAAAATAGGCACGTTAGGCAGTTTGCTGAGTTGGGTCGAGCTTGCCGAACAACTCGGTGGTTCGCCGAATCCCCCTAAATAGCCTTTAATTTCATGCTAAATTTGAGTTTAGGTTCTGTAACTTTTGTTGAGAAGCATGAGTTCGCCGAGTGCACTTGGTGACTCACCGATTGTCTTTCTAGATCGCACTTTCTGCACCCCTAATCCCTAAAATGCACTGTAACTTTTGGCGGGCTGGCCCTTGCTCGCCGAAAGGCCCTTCCCATCGTCGACATGCCATTATTCTGGAAATTATTGAAGCCAATCCTTTCGGCAACTTTGATTTGGCACGCCAAAGAGATTCGGTGACTAGCCGACCGGTTTGGTGAGTCTGTCTACAACTATTTTTGTGCCACTTTTCTTGAACTATTTAGAACTCTTTTTTATGTTTTTGTAGACATGGGAAGAGAAAACCTTGAATGCCACCCTGTTAAAGAGCACGGGGCATTGTGATAAATGAAGGGGCAGCCAATCCCCCTAAGAACAGAAGAATAGAACCTCCTACCTAAGGCAAGGGCAAAGGAAAGAGACCAGCATCTGAGGTTCTGGAGCAAAACTCTGGCAGCGAGGGAGAGGCCTTTAACTCCGAAGCTGTATTATCCGAGTCGGAGGATGACCAGCCCCTGCAGTCTAGGTGAGTAGAGATTCGTGCTAGGTCTATCTGTGACTCCTCGAGATCCCCACCAGCCTCCTCTCCAGCAGGAACAGTGCCAGCTCTGACCCCTGTTGTAGCTCCAGTACCACCAATGGTTCTTTTTCCCTGGCTACTTAACAGATTGAAAAACAATGGGTTGCAGATGATTCTTGAAGAGAAGCTACTATCCATGGAGGGTTTAGTGGATAGATACTTCGTATTGAGGGACACCCTCCACTTTCATAGGTTCGAGCAGCTCAGTAAGCCCCGAGGCCCTTAGATTCCTATGCTGGTCTATGATTTTTATACAACATATGGAGAGCTAGTGCCAAAAGGGAAGAAGAAGAACATCGCCTTTTAACTGGTCAAGTCGGCGATGGTACGGGGTAAGGAAGTTGGGTGGAGTAGCGACCACGTTAATACTGTACTTGACAGGGCTCTAGGTTCTACACCGGTATATGAGGGCTTGCCTATTGCTCAGTCCCTGGATGCTTTAAAGGGCTGGCTTGCACAATTGATTTCCGATACCACTCCGAGGTGGATCGAGGCAGGGGCCCCATTGAGAAGAAGGACCTGAGTATTGTTGCTTGGTTCTGGTTTGGCTTTATCAACATCACAATCATGCCGTCCTAGAGCGAGTCCATCCTTCCCCTCCCTAAGGTGGCCTGCCTTTGGATGATAATGTCCAGGAAGAGCATTGCCATGGGACTCATTATAGAGCAGGAGATGGCCATGAGTGCAAAGTAGAGCCAGACCTCCTAAGGCGGCCTGCCTTGTGTCGGTATGCTGGAGTTCCTCGGGATGCCATGAAAGATATTGAGGTCAATCCTTCATCTTTCACCACATTCGGCGTATAGAGGCTGAGTACACACGGGAAGAGGCAGATAGGAAAGGAGCAGCCCTAGTAGATACATCTCCGGAGGTAGACATTGACTCTATACCTGCAGAGGCATCCTTGCCTACTCCGGCCTCTAGGCCTTTAGGTACATCTGCTCCCAGATCTTCCTCCTAGGCTCCTGGTACTTCTGCAGCAGCACAACTCGCCAAGATTACTCAGGATATGATCAAGAAAATGGGGCACCTTGCCCATTCGGCTGATGAGCGGGCTACCCTATTAGAGGCTGCACTCCCATGTATGATTGAGTGTGCCATCCTTGCTACACTGACCACCCTTCAGACATCTGTGGATGATTTGACTGCGAAAGTCGCGGCTTGTGAGCATCGACAAGGGAAGTCTTCTGAAGTTATGACTTTGAAAGCCGAAGTGGCAAATATGAGAAAGGATATAGTCTATCTCAACTCTACATACTTCACTTCATTATTAGAGGCAGCAGATGATGTCGATGCCCACCCAGTTCTGAGATTCCTCCAGTTACCACTGGAAACATGTCGAGGGTTGATGTGGCAGTTCAGTAGGAGATAAAGACTGACAAGGAGCAGATAGAGGTGAGCATATATGAAGACCTGTCAAATTTGGAGTAGAGCATTGTACTGTCAGTGATTCAAACAATGCTGACAGAGACGTCCATGACAGGCCCTAGTGGAGGTGTATTATTACTGATATTACTCCGGGCATTGATGCCCATGAACAGACTGTTGTGACACTGGACACAAATTCCCCGACAGATGGAGACATTGCTTATACAGGATCTTCTTTACCTCTCTCTATGTCCCTTTTTATTGACTTTTGGATAATTTCTTGCATTTGAGAACAAGTTGCTTTTGTTTTGTGGTGGGGTGAGGTATTTCCATAACTACCTCTTGTGGATACTACTTTTGTCTATATATTGGGTTTTATGCTATAAATAGTGTTTTGGTGTTTTGGCACTGTGTTTACCAATATTTGAGTTTGCGGCTCCTTGTTTTCGATGTAATTAATTTTTGACCCTTTTTGAAAAAAATTATGCCACCTCTTGATTGTGTTTGAATGTGGCTGTTCTTTTGCAAGTTTGAGTATCGTTCTTGATCAGTATCGATGACTTGAATAGTACTCATCATCAAACAAAAATGAATGTTCGTCTATGATGAGGCCAAATGAAATTGCATAGACAATATGTAAACTTTTTGCATCTCGTTGTGACTAGCCGGTTATCAAATAGAGTCTCTTGTGATGAACATTGCACACTAGCGAAACTGTGGAGTCTTGTTTGACACTGGTGTCAATGCCTTGTGTGATGAGCTTACTGTGAACCATGTGTGATGACACCTAGATTTTTCCCCGTTAGTCCGGTTGATTATGTGATGCAAGCTCTTGAAATGATCTTAGGCAACAATTCTAAAGAATGAAATAATTTGACATTATACCTCTTTTGAGTCCAACATTCTGAGATGTGTGAACTTTGTTTGAGCACCTTTTGAGCCTTACCCTTTTCTTAGAAAAAACTTGATGAAATTGTGACCTTTCTTTATCCGTTCACCATTTGTCTTTATGAGATGTGGTTTGTTTGAATATCCAACTTAGGCCAAAAGCCTAAGTTGGGGGTTTGGTGAAAAGAGAAGGTAATTCAAGACGTGCGAAGAAGTCCCCTTTACCCATGCTTTAAAGAAAGATGGAACACTTCCATATAACAAAAAGAAGAGAAAAAGAAGAAAAAAATAGAAAAAGAATGAAAAACATTGAAATAAAGTTGTGAAAGTGCAAGAAAATTGGGGTGTTCGAATTTCCATGGAAAATGAATAATGGGGTGAATTTTGAGCATAAATGAGAACGATGAAGATAAGGAAAGGACGCGTTTTTCATACCAAATTTCATGAGGATAGCAGCCACTGAGCCTAACTGACCATACCCCTACACTCAGCCCTGTTACAGGCCTTGAAAAGACCTTTTTGATCTTGAGTGAGCAGAAACAAGTGTTGATTAGAAAAAAATGGCAAACCAATGGGTGGATTCATGCATGTGTTCATCTTTGTGAGTGTGAGAGTTGTATGTGATTTCGGAACTATAAAGTGTTGAACCATTGTGTGTGAATATGGAATCATTCTTTGTGTGAGGGCATTTGAGTACCTTTGTTGAGCTTGAACTTGCATTTGAAGCAAGAATAGTGAACTTGAGAATCTTTGGTAATGGTGAGTCACAACTTGAATCTTTGAGTGTACAATTGATCCTTGTATGAGTAAGTTGACTCTTTTTGTGTGCATTCATGATTCAGTCTTGTGTAGCACTGCTTGAGACATCCTTTTTGAACTGCTGAACTTGAGTTTTACTTGAGGACAAACGAAGTTTAAGTTGGGGGTGTTGATGAGTCCTAGATTTGGACTAATTTTGGGCTTTATTTATAATGATTTAGTGTCCTTAAATGCTTATTTTGTCCCAATAATTGATAAAAAAAAACCTTGATTTCCAGGAATATGGATTGTAGACCAAAGCATGGACACTAATTATGCAAAAAGTAATGAAGCGAGCTGAAAAGAAGTAAGCAATGAAAGCCTGGTGATCGCCAAGTCCCTTTGGTGAGTCACCAAATGGCAATTACCTCACCTAAAGTTCCAGTGTGTCGAGCCCTAAAGGAGAAAATCAAGTTTGCGAGAGAAAGGAGCAGTCAACGGATCGCTGAGTGGTTTTGCGTTGCAGTGTTGGATCACCCAAAGTTAGATAACTTAAGGAAACTCGAGGCTAAAGCAAAAAGGTGATGGATCTAAACAAATGGCAGATCGTCGAGCTGATCGTAGAGCCTGACTTACTGCGCAGAATGGTCCTTCGCAACATATTGTTGGCGACTATAAATATATTTTTGAACATTTAGTATACAATATTTTGTCAATCAGATTTTAATCTGGGATGAGTTAGAGTAATTTTGTTTTTGAACTCTGAGTATTGGGACAAGTTTTCCTTAGCTTTGACGAATTGAGGTTTTTCATTTTTGAGAAATTGGAAGTGTGTCTTTGACATTCTTCGATTTGGACCTTTGTAAAAATGAAATTAATCTTACCCAGTTGATGAAAACACAATTTGGTAATGATTTTTATCTTTTTATGATGTCTAGCTAAAACCCTAATTCTTGGGGTGTGATTATGGGCTGTTTTAGATTATGGGTACTGCTAATTGTTAATTTAAATTTTGTTTAGAAGTGATTTCAATCAATAATTGTGGTTTAATTTAAAAAATTGTAGTTGCAAATGCAGCTCTACCGTAGTGTTTTTGGCTTGCCAAAGTTTGGGCTGCCTTTTGGTTTCAAGGGGTCTTGGGGTTTATACTTAGTGTCCTCCTCAAGAACCCCTGTGGTGGTACTTGGGTAGTCGTACGTTGACATTTAACCCCTAAACCCCTCAACCTAATCTCAGGACAACATTATACCATCCTTAAACCTCACACCAACTCTACGACACACTAGTTAGGCTCTAGTTCCAGTTATTCGTTTTACGGGTCGTTACCAATGTAGACAAATGGATAAGTGCAACTATTAGGAAATAGTTGAATATTAGTGATTAAGCTAGACTATAGAGAAGGTAAACTTTCTATCAAACAATTTACCCGAATCAAGTCAATTCCTCTCAAACATCGACAAACATGTAAAATAAGAACAACCCTCCATTAAAGGTATGGTGGTATTCATCATTGACTTAGTTTCTTTCAAGGAGCCAATCTCAAAAGTGATTTCAAGTCTCCAATGTTTTCTCTAAAACCCTAGATTCCAATCTATGCATGGGTTCGATTCTAAATGATTTCTACAGCATTTAATGCAGTGATTTATTAATGAATTGTGGATTTAAATATGAATTAAGATGATTTCTTCGTAGAAACCATGTTTTCCCCCAATTTCCTAAATTGTGATTTGTGATTGGGAGTTGATTGATTATGCAAGTATGTTGAATTGTTGATGCTTATATTGAATTAAGTGATTGAATCATGTCAATTTTATTATCTATTATATTATCTTGTATTTATGGATTGATGTTGGTTCATAGACTTGAAGGGCAAGTTATGATCAAATTACATATTGAAGCAGAATTGTGCTTGATCTATCGATCCACTTTAAAGGTGGAGGTGTTTACTTACTAGGTATATTGTGGTGTTGAATTGATGGATATCATTCTTGTACCTATATATATATGAAGTATCTATGAATGTTCATGATGTAAAGTATATGTGTGTGATTTTAATGAAGGTATAATGATCATGTTTAGAATGTAAGTATGTTATGATTGAATGTTATTTCTCAATTAACACCTATGAATGATGATGATCTATGTGAAAGGTGATTCTGTCTCACACACACACACTCATTTATGAATAATGAATGAAAGTATATAGTTATGTTAATGATGAGGTACTTGTTGAAAGGATATTCTCAATTGTACTCTATTGAATGATAATGACTTGTTGTGAAAGGATTGTCTCACAATTAGGGGATTCTTAGATGAAAGGCTATTCTCATCTTTTAATCTATGAGCTTTCCAATGAATGAATGTTGGATTTGAGATGGATCCCCTTACGTTAGTTGAGGCAGGGTACCTAGTAAGAGTATCTTATCCCATAATAATGAATGAAAGTAATGAATGTCAAATACTCTGTGGGGAATAATGCTAAGCACCGAGTGTATATGGATCGAGATGGATAATCATACGTAAGTTGAGGCGGGGTATCTAGTAACAATAGCTTGAGATGGATACCCATATGTTAGTTGAGGTGGGGTATCTAGTAGTAATCTCCATATCCCATAACTATGTGCCCACATAGGTCTAGCTAGTGGATCCACTTAAGCTAGAAACAACTGTTCTACCTTAGGCAAGTAGGAATCCCTTATCTGGTGAGAGTGACACTGGGATTCCATGAATATCTCATATGGTCTATGTCGGTTATGGCTTACCCCCACAAAGAATGTTAATGAAGTATGGCTTCTTAAGAATGCACTACTTAGTGTGGGTGGTGGTATAGGACGCCATCTATGCATTGCACAAGTAGGATTTGAGAAAGATTGTGGTGTGTTCCTTAATAATGTTAAGTGTAATGAATGTGCTCTTATGATGATTTAATGAAGAAAGTTGTTCTAATGTCTAAATGAATGAAGGTGCTCTTAATGAAATGAAGCTAATGAAGAATGAGACTTATGATTGAATGTAAAGATGCATGATATACTTGGATTGTACTATGAGTTACTTTCTTCTCATGACTTATTGTATATGAATGTGCCTTGCCTATGGTGACTTCAAACGACTACTTAGTGTGAGTAGTAGGATGGGATGCTATTTGCACATTGCACAAGTATGATTTAGAGTAATCTTAGGTGATGGTTCTTATGTGATGATATTACTTATGGAGTATTTATTTCTCTTATGCATGTGAATGGTGTAGGGTGGTAAGGTTAAATGGTTAGTTCACTTTTGGTGACCTTAAGGTGGTACTTGGTGTGGATAGTGGTATGGCACGCTATCCATACATTGAGCAAAGTATTGTTTGAGGGTTACTTGAGGTGAAGGCTTATGTGAAGGTAATGCTTTATATGATGATTATGTTCTAATGTGGTTAAATGACTTGTATGTTGGTTATGGTTGATTATTATGCTTTTTATGCTAAGTTCATGAAGTTTTTATCAAAATGGCATATATCATGACTTTCAAATAAAAAGTCTATTTTAAGCATGTTTTGCATGGCTATCATACATAGTACTTATTATGCTAATCCATTCTTCTTCACGTTTTACTACAAGTGTAGGTTTCGGCAATTGAGTAGTTTTATCTAGTGATGCTTGGACTAGAGTTCCTCATGATGAAGTGGTATGTCCTCATATTTCATGTAATAGATTGTTGATACGATTTCGATTGTAAAGGTTTGTGACCCTATTTTGTTTCAAGTATGTTAATTAGATGGCCATGTGAGACAATACACTTCCGCTTGTTTTTAAATGTTTTTGTTGTTGGATTTATCAAAATAAAAGTTTTAAATTATGCACTATTCATAAGTATCTTGTTCAATGAATATGCTATTAAGCTTGTATAAGACCCATTCGGGGTCGAGTACGCCGTGTTGCTTCTAGGGTCTAGCCCTCGGTCGTGACAGCATAAGCCTATAATCAAATCACATCCCAAGAACTTGTCTCATTATTTTTATTTTTGTGTTGTTTGTTGCTCCTGTAGTTGATAATTTCATANCCCCCCCCCCCCCCCCCCCCCGTTATTTGACATTTGTGTCACCACATGACTCGAATTATGTTTTTATTCGTTAATGTTTATTCCTATGATTGACTTGAGCATATTCATACTTTCCTATTGAATCTTAAACACAAACCACTACCTCTGGGATTTCAACCCCAACTCATTTAGTTGGGTTATATAATATAGGATCAAGGCTTTGTTTAGACTTCACATCCATCACAAAGGACGATTCGGACCCATTATGGACCATGACACCACCCTTGGTGGAATCCACTAGTTGGACACCTAGTCGGGCCAATCTATGCACCTCACGAACCAATTCTTTCTTTTAATCCTCTATATGAGGCACAATACCCATGGATAATCCACTAAGTACATCCGCTACAACATTAGCTTTGTCGGGGTGGTAAAGGACACTCATGTCATAATCCTTCAAAATTTCTAACCACCTTCGTTGACGAAGATTCAAGTCCTTTTGACTAAACACATATTCAAGACTCTTGTGATTAGTGAAAATATCCACATAGACCCCATACAAATAATGTCTCCATATGTTCAAGGAAAATACCAACACTGCTAATTCATGATCATGGGTAGGATAATTTTTCTCATGGACCTGAAGTTGTGTTGTAGAATAGGAAATCACTTTACCTTTTTGCATGACGACACATCCCAACCCCACTCTAGGCTTCACAATATACCATAAAGCCATCTGTACCTTCAGGTATGTTAAACACCGCAGCGGATGTAAGTCTATCTTTCAACTCTTTGAAGCTTTTCTCACAAGCCTCCGACCACTCAAGCTTAGCTTTCTTTTGAGTGAAAGTTGTCAACGGAGAAACAGTGAAGGAAAACCCCTTAACAAACCTCCTATAGTAACCGGCCATACCCAAAAAGCTTCTAAATCGGAAAGAGTTAGAGGTTCTAGGCCAACTCTTGACCGCATCCTTCTTTTTTGGATCTACCTCAATACCTTTACTCGAAACAATATGACCAAGGAAAGCCACTGACCTTAACAAAAATTCACACTTGCTAAAGTTTGCAAGCTGTTGTTGGTCTTTAAGAACTTGCAACAGAATTATCAAATGGTCAATATGTTAATTCTCACTCCTTGAATAGATCAAAATATCATCGATAGACACAATCACAAACATATCAAGCTATTGTCTAAACACCATATTCGTCAAATCCATAAATGTCGCCGGTGCATTTGTCAACCAAAACGACATAACCACAAATTTATAGTGACCATACCGGGTCCTAAAGGCCATCTTGGGAATATTAACCCTCCAACCCTCAATTGTTGATAACCCAAACAAAGATCAATCTTCAAAAATAGCTAGCCCCTTGAAGTTGGTCAAACAAAACATTAATTCTTGGAAGGGGATATTTAGTCTTGATGGTTACTTTATTCAATTGACAATAATCGATGCACATTCAAGGAGACCCATCCATGGAGAGATACTCGGTCGGATGAAGCCCTTGTCTAATAAATTGTAAAGTTGCTCTTCAAATTCTTTCAACTCGGCTGGAGCCATTCTATAAGGAGGAATAGAGATAGGTTGCGTATTCAAAAGAAGGTCAATACCAAAATCTATTTCCCGCTCAAGAGGAATACTGGGCAAATCATCGGGGAAAACTTCTGGGAACTTATTCAATACCGAAACAGACTGTAAAGAAGGGGTTTTGGACACAACATTCATCACCCTAACAAGATGGTAAATGCACCCTTTGGAGATCATTCTCCTAGCTTTAAGGCTAGAAACACATTGACCTATAGGGATGGAGCATACTTGTATAGTTGGGTGAGTTTCAAGGCATACTCCTTAACTGTCGTGTTACCTTGCCTAAGGTTAATGAATTCTTCTACCTTAGCTTCCCTCAACTCTCAGTGAAATAATCTATCAAGGAATGCCGATTTAAACACTTCCCACTCTATGGGACCCGCTCCTACCGACCTATTTCTCTTCCATTGAGTATATCAAACTTGGGCCACATCTTTCAATCGGTAGGCAGCTAACTCCGCCTTCTCTTGTGGAGACACTCCCATAATGTCAAGCACTTTATAAACCTCATCGATAAACCTTTGGGGATCCTCTTCTACTTTAGATACATGAAATTTGGGAGGGATTATTCTAGAAAAATACCTAACCCTTGAAGTAGTCGAATTCACATTAGGATTGACTAGAGCTACCACATCCCTATTTTGTTGAGTCTCCAAAGCTTGGGCCAATATTTGAAAAGCCGACCTAACCTCCTCATTTGACATAGACAAAGCATCAATCGGAGCTTAAGGAAGAGCTCCTTGATTCACATTCTCTTCTTCCACCCTTCTAGCATTAGCACATCATGCATCCATTTCCTGAAGACATAAGAGAAGAATTCGGAGAGGGACTTTATACAGTTAAACTCTAAGGCACGACTTTAGAGTAATGAAAGAAGTGTAGTTTCCTAATCATCTTATTGCCTCTCATTCATAAATATGGCGCGCCTCACATTTATGAATAAAACTCTACTAGACCTGGCTTATGAGACATCATCCTAGAATCATTCTAAACCTTGTGCTCTAATAATCAACTTTGTCACGACCAAAGGGTACCTCTTAGACGTTATAAGGCACATAGAACCCCGGAAGGCACCATGTAAGCCACTTAGCATATTGATGAGTCCACAATTTGGACTCATTTAAGGCTTTATTTGGATAAATTTAGTGTCCTCAAATGCTATGTTGTCCCAATAACTGATGTAAAATCCTTGATTTCCAGGTATTTTGATTTTGAAACAAAGCATGGACACTAATGGCTATAAAGGAACAACGCAACTGAAAGAACAAAGAAAAGAAGGCATGTTGATCGCCTAATCCATTAGGCGAGTCGTCAAGTGGCTATTATATTGCCTAAAGTTCCTGTGTGCCAAGCCCTGAAGGAGAAAATCAAGTCGTGGAGAGAAAGGAGCAGTCGGTGTGTCGCCGAATGGTTCCGCGATGCAGTGAGTGGATGTCCCAATGTTACAGAACTTGAGGATGCGGAAGGCCAAAGCAAAAAGGCATTGGAACTGACCAAAGGGCAGATCATCGAGTTGATCGACAATCCTGACTTACTGCGTCGAATGGTCCTTCGCAACATATTTTTGGCGACTACAAATACATTTTTGAATATTAAGTTTAGGAATCAGTTTTTCATAAATTATAATTTTTGAGTTTGCACTGAGAGTATTGAGACACAAGTTTTCCTTAACTTTGAAGAATTGAAGTTTTCCATTTTTGAGAAATTAGAAGTGGGTCTTTGAGATTCTTCAACTTGGACCTTTGTAAAGACGAAATTAATCTTAACTAGTTGATGTAAACACAATTTGATAACGATTTCTATCTTTTTAGGATGTCTAGCTAAAACCCCAATTCTTGGGTTGTGATTATGTGATTATGGGTTGAATTAGCTTATGGGTATTGCTAATTGATAGTTGAAATATTGTTTAGAAGTGATTTTAATCATTAATTGTGGTTTAATTTAAATTGTTGTAGCTACAAATGCAATTATACCTTCACATTTTTGTCTAGCTCGAGACAGAGGTTTTAAAACCAACATTACTGAATTGATGGTCTGTGGGTCTTGGGTTGTCATGGGTTCAGCTCGAGAGAGTGAATCCTAAATCCTTTTCCACACATTCAGCTCGAGAGAGTGAATGGACTAAAGTGTAGCCTGTTATTATTTGCTGCTTGTTGGTGTTCGAGAGAAACCAACTTCATTCGGGGTAAATTGTTCGAGAGAAAGTTTATCCCCACTAAAGTCTAGCTTAATCACTGATTTACAACTATATACTAATAATCACAATTACCTATTTGTCTACCTTAGCCTATAATCCAAGCACATCCCAAGAACCCGTCTCATTACCTATTAATTCATTTTATTTGTTGTTGTTGTAGCTGATAGTTAAAACCAAAACCCCCTTATTTGACAGTGTGTCACCCCTTAATTTGAATTATGTTTTTATTCGTAAATATCTATTCGTATAATTGATTGGAACATATTCGTACTTTGCTACTGAATCTTAAACACTTACCACTCCCTGTGGGATTCGACCCCAACTCATTTAGTTTGGTTATTATACTGATTAACGACCGTTGACGCTTAAAATTGGATGAATTATCTTTGAAATGTTAATTTATAAAAATGACACCGCTGCCGGGGAGTGGTGTTGGTGAATATTCTTTAGTTAAGTTGAATTTTGTTCTTTTTAGTTGTAGTTGAATCTACTTATTTTTAGTTTTTGTTTGTGTGTTGTTGTTTTGACTAGAGAGTTGGAGCATATCTGGTAGCAATGTTAACCCAATGGACCACCCTCCTTTGAGATTGATGATTCTTAGGAGTATAATCCTAAATTTCAACCAATTGGAGGGTGAGGCCATTTATGGGTTGTGGCAAACATTTAAGACCCTATTACAGCAGTGCCCAACACATGGGATTCCAGATAAGATGCTTCTGGAATGTCTCTACCGAGGTCTTGGCCCCGAAAATAGAATAGTGGTTGACCAAATCTCTCCAGGTGGTATAATCCAACTACCTTATCCTGAAGTAGCCTGTCACGACCTCGAGGTACCCCCTAGACGTAACATGGCATACTTGACTCCGAAGGGGTCACATAAAAGCCCTTAGCATAATCATAACATAAGATCACAAACAGTACGGGAAAATTTAAAACTTCTTTAAACCATACAATCGAAAACATCTTTATAAGCAAGTGGAAGTTTTTACTAAGACTTAGTCTCAAACCATCTATTAAAAATATTGAACAAAAAGAGATGGAATGCAGCCCACATAATGTCTGAAACATAAAGAAATGACATAAAAGAAACATAAGGGGTTTGTCCTCGAATCTATGAGGACTCACCGATTCTTTAACTCTTCTTGCACCTCAGAAACCTAGCTCCAAAGCAACTCAATCTCCAAGACCCTACATTTGATAAGAATGTAGGCAATATGCATTAGTACAAAATGTACCAGGTATGAAAGCTAGCACAACATCATAAGAGCATCTCAAAATGGTTAGTCAACATAAGACATAGCATAAGAGATAATAACATAGTCATAGCATAATCTCCAACATCAGCATCATATAAAAATAAGACATAATAAAGAAGCATACGAGATATATTATGTTCATAGCATATCCTCTATTTACACTTTTATATTTACATATTTCAACCTTTGTCTTTCATATTACAAGAGTACAACTTCACAAGCCACCTCAAAGCATACTTGTGCAATGCAAGGATAGCATCCCATACTACCGTCCAAGCTAAGTACCTCTTTTTAGTCATTCTTGGGCATAGTGCACCTTCATAGTCAAGACCTTCGTTTTCATGTCATAAGAGCACTTATATTGCTAAGTAACTTCAAGGCACACTTGTGCAATGCATGAGGAGCATCCAATAATACCACTCACACTAACTATATCTTGAAGTCAGCCTATTCATGCTTATTAATCATAGATGTCATTCTTGACCTACTTCATAAAGACAAGGAATTACTATCTCAAGTCAATCCTATCATGGAAGGAAACTATAGCAACAATTCGAGCTATAGCAACAATTCGAGTCAATCCTATCATGGAAGGAACTATTTATTATTCTAGACTATAAAGAATAGCACACTACTAGGCTAGACCTAACTTCCATGGAAAACACACTAACATGCAATCCAAGCTAACCAAAGAAGGATACAAGTATTCCAACCTAGTTACCATGCAACTGTTCAATATGATGAAAGTTATCCTCATAGGAGTATGAATCCTCTACCCTACGCTATCCTTAGGAGAGTATGAATCCTCAATCCTAAGCTACCATGAAATGGTCTTGACCTAACCAAATCGAGATACCATTAAAGCATCATTGCAATGCTAGTTCAAGCTACCCATAGGAGAATGTAAGTCCTCAATCCCAGGCTACCATGCCTATACTAATGCAAGCTACCATGAAGAACATCCCACAAATGCTCATTCAAGCTATCATAAAGAGCATTCTACAAATGCTAGTTCAAGTTAACCTTAGGAGAGGATGGCTCTCAATCCCAAGCTACCATGAAATGTTCTTGTCTTACCAAGTCAAGCTACACATAAAGGGATTATATATCACAACTTCAAGCTATTCTACTCTAACAGGCTTTGATTCATTTTAGATTAATACATCAACCTAGAACAATTCTATGTGAAAAGGCCTTTCACATTCTACATACATGCATTCCGTTAGTACAAGAGAGTTCATGTGCGTAAAACCCTTCCACAACAACTCTAACCTCTAGTGTTTCATTTATATGCAAACTACACATCATTTTAGATTTACTCTATGAGCCCTAGTGATCAACATTATTACTTCAATTCCTACATTCAAGATTTACTCCGCAATCATCATACTAGACTAGATCACAAGACATAATATTCAAAAGCGTTAATCATAGGCAATTCTATGCATAATTCATCATAAATTCCCAAATTGTATCATTACCATTCATGGTCTATCATACATGCATAAGTCTATTTCAATTCATGATTTCATATTCATAATCATTACTAAGAGCTATACATAATAACAATTCTAGAGAATCTATCAAGAATCATCAATTTCTCATCTAAAAACATAAACCCACATACTTTGATTTCTAGGGTTAATCATGGAATTTACATAATTTCTTCATAATATCATGAATCAACACTAAATCAATAATATATAAGCATTATCCAACCAATTGGAATCATACCCATCTAAAACCCATACATTGGAAGTAACCCTAGCTTAGATTTGGGTTCTTCTTCACAAATCTTGGGGATTTCTAGGGGACTCTATGAGTGGAAGTATCCATAGATGAAAAGCTAAACATACCTTTAATCAAAGACCAAGCACAAGCTCTCAACAATGGACTTTGTTCTTGACCCAAGCTTCGAGCTCTATCTTCTTCTACAACGGGGGTTTTCTAGAGATAGAAATATTCTTTGGAGAGGATGAAGTTGGGTTTTCTTTTGATTCTAGGGAGAATGACTTAATTTAGGTAAACTTAGGTCTAATTAGCCTATATACTTGCTATGAAGGGAATAAAATATTGTAGGGTCAACTTTGGAAATGATCTAAGGGCCCGTAACGTTTTAACTTGAAAATTGCTAGAATCCACGACTTACCTTTCCCATATACCCCTCTTGGCTCGCCAAGGGCACTAGGCTACTCGCCAAGTGGACCCTTGGCTCACCAAGGGCACTAGGCTACTCGCCAAGTGGACCCTTGGCTCGCCCAATTTTCCAGTAGCTCCATAAATTCACTTAGGCGATGAGGGAGGCAGCTTGGCGACTCACCAATCGACTCGGCGAGCCATGACTTAGCTCGCCCATTCTCCCACAACTTAGGCCAAGGGGACATCCCACTAGGCGACCCCAAGTGCACTTTGGCGCATCACCAAGTCACTTGGGCAATCATGCTGCCCAATCGCCAACTAGGCCCATAGGAGAACAAGTTCTCTTTCACTCTACCTTAATAGCTTAGGCCCTTTCCTATTCCCTAGACTTGACAACCCTCATTTCTAGGACATAAAGTTTCATCTACGATTCTAATTCTCAACATCACACTCTAGAACCCTAGCTTTTTGGCTCTAGTTTAGTCTATGAATTTCCGAGGCACTACGTTATCTCCCCCTTGGGAACATTCGTCCTCGAATGACAATTCTTATCAATCCTTAAAAGAAATGACTCTAGAATAGCAGCCCATCATGCATGCAATACATATAAATGCACAAAACCAAGGAGGAAAACTTCAAATCCAACCTAACATCCTCAATGCAACACAAGGGAGTAGGAACTACATCTACCAACCCAAAATGCATGATAATCTATATCTACTCATTTTCAAGGAGGAACTAACATCCCCTAGCTAAACATGCTCAACACACCATCATGGAGCCTAAATGCAACTTGACACAATGATGCTACAACATGCAGCAACACAATTCAAATAAGTCATTTCTAACATGACCTAAGCATTTTCATGAACATGCATACAAGAAAATCATGGCAAAACAAAAACAAACAATCACCTTCACATATAGACACACTATCTCCCCCTTGGGAGTAAGCATACACAAGCTCTTCTAAACATAATTCATACTAAAGACAACTTCAAGTCCAACATAACAAGTCACTAAAGAAAAGAAATCCGGAATTTACAAAAGCATAAAACACATACCGAAAAGGACATGAGGAGATCAGTCTTGATCTTCCCTAGATTGGAGAGCATAAAACTTATTCTTCTTCTGAGGCTCAACACCGTCACTACTAGTGGCAACTTGCTTACACTCTCTTAATGTAGCCCTTGCCTTTGGACAATCTTTCTTCATGTGGCCACTCTCACCACAACCATAGCAACCATCTCTACCAGCCAAACACTTACTCTCATGCTTCTTACCACACCTAGAGCAAGTGGGCCATAGGTACTCATTACTTTTCCCTTGTGGCCTAGGTGTAGACACCCTCTAATCCTTAAGCTTAGGAGCATTATAAAATCGTTTTCCGGAAAACTTTTGTCGATTGCTAGAACGATCATGTCCATTGGATCCATCATGAAATGATTTATCACCATCCACCGTAGACCTCTTTTTCTCCCTAGATCTCTCTTCCTTGAGTTTTTCTTCTTCCATTTATTAGGCATGAATCATGAGGTGTGAGATATCCACATTATCAACAAGCATTGTCGTGCGACATTCTTTGGCTACCATGTCAGAAACACCCGACAAAAACCTATTCATCTTATCTCTTGGATTTGACACTATGGATGGAGCATACTTAGAAAAAACAGTGAATTTCAAGGCATACTCTTTGACACTCATGTTACCTTGCTTAAGATTGATGAACTCTTCCATCTTAGCCTCCCCCAACTCCCGAGGAAAGAACTTATCAAGAAATGCTAGTTTGAACACTTCCCACTCTATTGGGCCCGCTTCTACCGGCCTACTATGTTTCCATTGTTAATACAAATTTGGGCAACATCTTTCAATTGATAAGTGGCTAGTTCTACTTTCTCTCTAGAGGTCACCCCCATGATAGCCAGAGACTTATAAACCTCCTCTATGAACCCATTCAGATCCTCTTCCACTTTGGAGCTACTAAACTTCGGGGGATTCATCCTCAAAAGATCCTTTATTCTAGAAGCAACCATCTCCCTTATTGAGTTTGCCGAAGCCACCACCTTTCTATTGGCTTGCACCGTTAAGGCTTTGGCCAACAATTGCATAGAAGTCCTAAACTCCACTAGGGTGACATTCCCAATTGGAGATCATTTGGAACTTGAGGAGGAGCTTGGTTTGGAACTTGTGGAGGAACCTCTTGTTCTCCATTGTCTTCCTCATCCTTCCTAGCATTAGCTCTAGTATTTTTCATAACCTGAAAAACCATAGGCAAACATTAGAAGAAGGAACTACTAGAGCTAAACTTCTATGGCGTGACTAAGAGAGTGAAGAAGTAAGATATCCTAAGCATACAAAAGCCTCCTATTCATAAAAGTGGCGTGCTTCACACTTATGAACAAGACTCTACCAGACATAGTTGGAGACAATCCTAGAACCATTCTAAACCTTTTGCTCTGATTACCAAGTTTGTCACGACCCAGGGGTACCCTCTAGACGTAAAAAGGTATACTTGACCCCAAAGTTGTCGCATACAAGCCCTTAGACTAATCATAACATAAGAACATAAATAGTACGGTAAAATTTAAAACTTTTTTAAACCATACAATTGAAAACATCTTTATAAGCAAGCGGAATTCTTTACAACAACTTTGTCACAAACCATCTATTAAAAATCTTGAATTAAAAGACATGGGACGCAGCCCACATAATGTCTAAAACAAAAAGAAATGACATAAAGGCTACATAAGGAGTTTGCCCTCGAAGCTATGAGGACTAACCAATTCTTCAACATTTCTTGCACCTTAGAAACATAGGCTTCAAAGCAACTCAATCTCCAAGACCCTACATTTGATTAGAATGTAGGCAATATGCATTAGTACAGAATATACCAAGTATGAAAGCTAGCACAACATCATAAGAGCATCTCAAAATGGTTAGTCAACATAAGACATAACCTACGAGATAATAACATAGTCGTAGCATAATCCCCAACATAAGCATCATACAAACATAAGACATAATAAATGAGCATAAGAGATACATCATTTTCATAGCATAGCCTCTATTTGGACTTTCATATTTACATACTTCAACCTTTGTCTTTAATATTACAGGAGAACCACTTCACAAGCCACCTCAAAGCATACTTGTGCAATGCAAAGATAGCATCACGTACTACCATCCAAGCTAAGTACCTATTTTTAGTGATCTTTGGGCATAGTTCACCTTCATAGTGAATACCTAGGTTTTCATGTCATAAGAAAACTTATACTTCTAAGTAACCTCAAGGAACACTTGTGCAATGCATGAGGGCATTCCATAATACCACTCACACTAAGCATATCTTGTAGTCACCCTATTCATGATTACTAATCATAGATGTCATTCTTGACCTACTTCATAAAGACAAGGAATTACTATCTCAAGTCAATCATATCATGGAAGTAAACTATAGCAACAATCCAAGCTAAGCATGCAATAGATAAGAGGACACATCATAAGTAGCTTCAAGTCAAACTTGTGCCATGTATGAGTGGCATCCCATAATACCACTCATACTAAGTACTTCTTTAGGATACCTTACTTAATGCTTACTATTTATTATTCTAGACTATAAAGAATAGCACACTACTAGGCTAGACCTAACTTCCATGGAAAACACACTAACATGCAATCCAAGCTAACCAAAGAAGGATACAAGTATTCCAACCTAGTTACCATGCAACCGTTCAATATGATGAAAGTTATCCTCATGGGAGTATGAATCCTCTACCCTACGCTATCCTTAGGAGAGTATGAATCCTCAATCCTAAGCTACCATGAAATGGTCTTGACCTAACCAAATCGAGATACCATTAAAGCATCATTGCAATGCTAGTTCAAGCTACCCATAGGAGAATGTAAGTCCTCAATCCCAGGCTACCATGCCTATACTAATGCAAGCTACCATGAAGAACATCCCACAAATGCTCATTCAAGCTATCATAAAGAGCATTCTACAAATGCTAGTTCAAGTTAACCTTAGGAGAGGATGGCTCTCAATCCCAAGCTACCATGAAATGTTCTTGTCTTACCAAGTCAAGCTACACATAAAGGGATTATATATCACAACTTCAAGCTATTCTACTCTAACAGGCTTTGATTCATTTTAGATTAATACATCAACCTAGAACAATTCTATGTGAAAAGGCCTTTCACATTCTACATACATGCATTCCGTTAGTACAAGAGAGTTCATGTGCGTAAAACCCTTCCACAACAACTCTAACCTCTAGTGTTTCATTTATATGCAAACTACACATCATTTTAGATTTACTCTATGAGCCCTAGTGATCAACATTATTACTTCAATTCCTACATTCAAGATTTACTCCGCAATCATCATACTAGACTAGATCACAAGACATAATATTCAAAAGCGTTAATCATAGGCAATTCTATGCATAATTCATCATAAATTCCCAAATTGTATCATTACCATNAGCTTCAAGTCAAACTTGTGCCATGTATGAGTGGCATCCCATAATACCACTCATACTAAGTACTTCTTTAGGATACCTTACTTAATGCTTACTATTTATTATTCTAGACTATAAAGAATAGCACACTACTAGGCTAGACCTAACTTCCATGGAAAACACACTAACATGCAATCCAAGCTAACCAAAGAAGGATACAAGTATTCCAACCTAGTTACCATGCAACCGTTCAATATGATGAAAGTTATCCTCATGGGAGTATGAATCCTCTACCCTACGCTATCCTTAGGAGAGTATGAATCCTCAATCCTAAGCTACCATGAAAACATCATTTCAATGCTAGTTCACGCTAACCATTGGAGAGTTTAAGTGCTCAATCCTAGGCTACCATGCCTATACTAATGCAAGCTACCATGAAAAACATCCCACAAATGCTCATTCAACCTATCATGAAGAGCATTCCACAAATGCTAGTTCAAACTAACATTAGGAGAGTATGGTTCTCAATCCCAATCTACCATGAAATGGTCTTGTCTTACCAATTTAAGCTTCAGTTGAACAGATCATATATCACAACTTCAAGCTATTATACTCTAAAATGCTTTGATTCATTTTAGGTTATTAAGTCAACCTAGAACCATTCTATGTGAGAAGACCTTTCACATTCTACATACATGCATTCCTTTAGTACAAGATGGGTCATGTAGGTAAAAGCCTTCCACAACAGCTCTAACCTCTAGTGTTTCACTCATATGCAAGCTACTTACCATTTTTACACTTACTCTATGAGCCCTAGTGATCAACATTATTACTTCAATCCCTACATTCAAGCTTTACTCCACAATCATCATACTAGAGTAGATCACAAGAAATATTATTCACAAGCCTTAATCATAGGCAATTCTATGCACAATTCATCATAAAGTTCCAAATTCTATCATTACCATTCATGGTCTATCATATATGCATAAGTGTAGTTCAATTCATTATTTCATATTCATAATCATTACTAATATCTATACATAATAACAATTCTAGAGAATCTATCAAGAATCATCAATTTATCACCAAACAACATAAACCCACATACTTTGATTTCTAGGTTTAATCATGGAATTCACATAAATTCATCATAATATCATGAATCAACACTAAATCGATCATATATAACCATGATACAACCAATTGGAATCATACCAATCCAAAACCCATACATTGGAAGTAATCCTAACTTAGATTGGTGTTCTTCTTCACAAATCTTGTGGATTTCTAGGGGACTCTATGGGTGAAAGAACACATATATGAAAATCTAAACATACATTAAATCAAAGCCCTAGCACAAGCTCTCAACAATGGACTTTGTTCTTGACCCAAGTTGCAAGCTCTGTCTTCTTCTTCAATAGGGGTTTTCTAGAGAGAGAAATATTCTTTGGAGAAGATGAAGTTAGGTTTTTTTTAATTCTAGGGAGAATGACTTAATTTAGGTAAAATTTAATTAGCTTATATTCTTTCTAGGAAGGGAGTAAAATAGTGTAGGGTCAACTTTGGAAAAGAACTAAGGACCTTTAACGTTTTAACTTGAAAGTTGCTAACCTCCACGACTTACCTTGACCATTTGCCCCTATTGGCTAACCAAGGGCACTAGGTGACTCACCAAGTGGACCCTTGGCTCACACAATTTTCCAGTAGCTCCTTAAATTGGGCAAGCCACTTAGGCGATGGGGGAGAGGCAGCTTGGCGACTCGCCAATCCAATCGGCGAGCCACGACTTTACTCGCCCATTCTCCAACAACTTAGGCCAAGGGTATAGACCACTAAGCAGCCCCAAGTGCACTTTGGCGCATCGCCAAGTCAGTTGGGCGATCATGCTGCCCAATCGCAAACTAGGCCCATATGAGAACAAGTTCTCTTTCACTCTATCTTGATAGCTTAGGCCCTTTCCCACTCCCTAGAATTTACAACCCCTAATTGCTAGGACATAAAGTCTCATCTACAAATCGAACTATCAGCATCACACTCTAGAACCCTAGCTTTTTGGCTCTAGTTTACTCTATGAATTTTCGAGGTACTACACAGCCCAACTCCTTGATCACATGGTCAAGACCAACAAGGAGAAAGAAAAAGACCAAGAATTGGCCATATTATTGACTCAGCTGGATGTCTTGGCAAAGAATGTCATGGAATTAGAGGTAGTGTCCAAAGAAAAGGACATGTGCTTCCCCCCTCACGAGCGTCGAAAGATAAAGAAGCAAGAGGGTGGGATAATTGAAGAGGTCCTCTTACTTATTCTATACAAAGTCGAAGAGCATGACAAATTGTTGGAGGAGATAAGAGAGAATGTCTTGATGCTAAATCAAATGACAACCTCTCATTCCATGTTTATTCAGCTACTAGAGTCCAAAATGGACAAAGTGCAATCTTTTCTCGACCTAGAACCAGAAGTGGGGTTACATTATGAAAATAAGGAAAACCCAACTACTGGAACTTAAGTGGGGACTTGTGTCGTGCCATGACGTTAACTATGGCGTTGCTTGGGAGGCAACCCAAGTTTTATTTTCTTTCATTTTAAGTTTGATAAAATGGTGTTGTTATTGTCCAGGTCAATATGTGGAAAGTGTTTGAAAAGTGCACGTTTGTGAGCTAAAAGTTTGATGGGCGACTCATCAAAGACGTCGGGGAACCCGACTTGGACCGCCATTGGACTAAAGATGGTTTGAAATTGGAGTATGTAAAACTCGGTGAACCCAGGAGAAACTTGGCGAATCGCCAACCAGGTCGGACGTCACGACCTAGTCTGTCGTTTAGACTCCCACATTAACAGGAAGTCCTGTAAAACTCGGTGAGGTAAGTGCCCACTCGGAGAGTCACCGAGTGGGTTGGCGAGCAAACTTATGTCGTCGAATGGGCGAGAACTAGAGGGTTTTTAAAGGACAAAGGTTTAAACTATCAAACTCTTTCACTTTCCCTCACTTTTATACTTCCCTAACTCACACCCGCAAAATACGTTCAATATTTCTTGTGTTTTTATCATATTTTGGTCATCGAGTATGTGTTTTTGGAGTTGGATTTCTTTTCCGCCTAGCATTTCAAAGTATTTTACGGCATCTAAGGTTGGTTTTCCGAACCCCAAATTCATTTTTAGTGATTTTTAATCATTTGCAATTGAGTTTGTCTTAGTGATGTCTATTGGGCATCTCTAATCATAATTGTAAATGTGTGTGCCTGTTTTAATTTGAATATCACGCCCGTAAAACTTATATTATTGATTTACCGAGATTTTGTGCCTTAAAATTGTGGGGTTGTACTTGGATGTTGTTGGGTCTAGTTGGTTGATGTCTAAGTACCCTGCATTTGTGCCAAATGATGTAATTTTCCCTATGATGGAGCGGTTGACGTCAATCTAAAGGGCAAAAGTCGTCAAATCGCCAAATTTGGCAAAACCGGGAGAAGTCTGAGTATCCCGAGGGTATGGGCGTACTGGGCCTTAGCTTAATTGTATGGGTGCATAGTTTGATTTTCTTTCCGAGGGCTGCGGGGTTGAATTTGGGAATCTGGATTGAAAGTAGGCTCGTTGGGCCGTTTGGCAAGCTGCAGTTCGCCAAATTTCCCTAAATCACCTTTAATTTCATGCTTTAACTTGATTTGGGTTTTGTAACTTTCGGCGAGAAATCTGAGTTCGCCTAGTGCACTCGGTTACTCACCAAAAGTCCTTCTTGATCGCCCTTTGGCTGCGCCTCTAATCCTTAAATGCACTGTATCTTTCGACGGACTAGTATTTGCTCACCGAATGCTATCGATGATTCGCTGAAAAGCCCTTCCTATCGCCGACATGCCAATTTCCTGGGAATTTTTTAGCCAATCCTTTCGGTGAGCCCGATCTAGCTCGCCAAAGAGATTGATGACTCGCCGACTGGTTCGGCAAGTCTGTCTGCAACTAGTTTTTTGTGCTTTTACTTGAATTGTTTCTAACTATTTTTGATATTTTTGTAGAAATGGCTGGACCAAAGGTTGTTGGTAGGGATATGCCGCCCCGCAAAAGGGCCAAAGGGATAAAATTCAATGAGGATGCAGCTGCATCTAGGGCCAAGGCCACCAAACTTCCCACAATTGGTGGGAAAAGAAAGGGCAAAGGGAAGGCATCTGCTTCACCAGAGGCCAGCTCCGATAGTGACGGTATCTACGCAACTCACCTCACCACTTTTGAGAGTGAGGGTGAGCACTAGGAGCATCAGGTTGCAACTTTCGAGCCTTAGGATGATGAACTAGTAGAAGCACAGAAGGCAGAGCTACGATCCAAAAAGGTGAATGATTCAACTAGGCTCAGGACTCCTCAGGCCACCACTACTCCTCCTCCTGCTTTAGCACAGGCTCTAGTCCTAGAACTACCAGTACAGGGTCCTCATCCTCGGGTTAAGAACAAACTGAAGACTGAGGGGCTAAGGACAATTATTGAGGAGAAACGGTTGTTGACAGATGATGTCGTTGACATGTATCTAGAAATTATGAGTTGCCTAAATTCACACAAGTTCCAGTTGTTCACTTGACCCCGAGGTCCTTATATTCCAAATAGGGTCCGGGAAAGAAGACGACACCGAAATTCAAGCCGGCTAGCTACGTGGGTGTCACAGGAAAAAGGGTGTAGTGTAATTTTTCTGCCATCAATGTCGTGGTAGAATGCACTACGAGACTTGAGGATGACAGTCAATATAAGATCAGGACAAAGCCGTAGAAGAACATGAAGAATTGTTTGGCTCTGTTGACATCAGATGGCATTCTCAAGTGGCTAGAGGTTAGAGCATCTATTGAATAGAAGGACCTCAATGTGGCAGCGAGGTATTGGTTTTGCTTCGTCAACATCACGATCATGCCTTCCGAAAATGAGTCTATTCTCGACCGTGCCAAAACAGCATTCCTAGGTTGCATCATTGCGGGGACAAGGCTGAACTTGGCGATGATCATTGCAAAGGATATGCTCATACGGGCCAAGCAGCGCCAAACTTCCCTTCCCTTTCCGGTGTTGATCACTGAGCAATGCAGACGGGCTCGGGTTCCTAGAGATGAGAAGAAAGATGTGGAAGTGATTCCCACATCTTCAACTAATATCCAAAAATTTGGAGCAGAGTATTAAAAGATGAGGCAGAGAAGAAGAAAGCAGCCCCGGTGGACTTTTCCCCGATTGTGGACACAGACACATCACCTGCAGAGGCACCTTTGCCTACTCTGGCCCCTGGGCCTTCTAGTACATCCTGTGTTGTTCCTTCTGATATTCCCAATTCCTCTACTGCTTCATTGCCTCCAAGATTTGGTATTGCTATTGCTGCTGCCTCCCGGCCCCCACTTACTCAGGCTGCACTACTATAGATGGGGCAGCTATCCCATTGTAGTGATCGCCATGCTGCAATACTTGAGGCCTCCATTCCGTGCATGATTCAGACATCCCTTGTTGATACTGTGACACCATTGAGTGCTACCATTGATGACCTTGCGGCTAGGATAATGGTGTATGAGTGTGGTCAAGGGTCCATCGAGGAGGTGACGGCTCTAAATGCCGCTATTGCTGCACTGGGGAGAGATGTGGACCAGGTTAAGTCCACCAACATGTCCATGGTTTTCGAGAAAGTGGAGATCCAAGATGTAACACCCCGTAAAACCTAGTAAGACCTAGCTAAGGCTTGACTAAATCTAGTAGGTTGAACTAGAGCCTCACATGTTAGTTTATAGTTGGAAACTTGTTTAAATGATAAAAATGTCTTTTGAAGTTACTTTGATGAGATTGGATTTCAAACGTCAAGAAACGACTATAGCGTCCAGAAACTTGTCATTTGATCTAGTGAGTTGTAAGGGCCTTGCTGTTAAAGTTTGGAGTGTTGTTTACGGGTCAAGACTTGTAGAAATGACTCTCATACTTAGATGGACATGTTTAGCGGTTAAACATATGGGTATAACTCCCCTAAAACCACTCGAGGGGTCCTAGAAGAGAACCCCAAAACAGTCCCCCAAAGCTGTTTGGAAAATATGGTTTGATCTCCTTGGTGGTGATCTATGGACCCAAACCACTCCCCTTAGACCAATCCACGGTACGTAGATGGACCTCGTGGTTCCATACTTAGTATTTTTAGGGGCCTGCAGCGTTCAGAGCCACAGTCCCAAACCACAGAAGCCACCCATGGCCAGTAGATTGATCTACGGTCCGTGGAAGACTAACTGTAGATGGGACTGTTTGTTGGCAGTTTTTATTTAAGATAGGGGTTAGTATTTTAATTAGTTATTAAAGAGGGTTAAGGGATGTCAGTTAGGTGGTTAATTAATGATGTACATAAACTTATAAGTCCCTAAACTAATTAACTTACCACTAGTGAAGACCCCAAATCAAAACCCAATTTCCCATTCCCTCCCAAAGTCTTCTCTCCAAGAACACCATTGAAGACCAATGAAGAAACCAGCCTAGGAGCTTGAATATGGAGGCTTTATATTAGGATTTTCGTGGGTTTCTACACCTAAGGTATGGTGGTTTTCATCCATGGGTAGCTATCACCCATGGAGCCCTTTCAAAAGCTTTCAATTCAAATTCTAGAAATCTTCAAAAGGCTAGGGTTTCAACTCAACCCCATGGATTCCTTTCAAGGTTGTTATAAAATATTGATTTATGTTTATTATGAATTATTAATGATTTAAGATGATTTTAACTTCAAATCTAAAGAATCCTTGAGTTTTCCCCCAACCTTAGTTATGGGTTTTCTCTACAAAATATGAATGTGATTAGAAGTTGATTCAATTGAATGAATAGAAGTTGATTATGATGAAATTGCATGATCTAAGTATTATTATACATGTATTCTTGATTAGCCCATAAATCCAAGATGAAATTGACATGATATAAGTTTATCTCATAAAGAGACAAATTGATGGGTTAGATGTGATCTTCTAGGATTGATGATCTTCTTGTTTAGTTGCCTTAGATTAGATCACCTAGACATGAATTGATCATGAAGAATCTTGTAGCCCTAGACTAACTTGGTTATGATCATGTTGGTTATATTGTTGGTTTATGATGTTCTTCTACCTAAATGTGACAAATCTAAGATGATAGACTTGATATTTACTCTTGGCTTTGAAGGAAAATCTATGGAGGTATGTTATGATGAAGTTATATTATATGAATTGTTGATCCACCTATGGTGGAGGTTCTTACTTACCATGTATCCTTTGTATAAATGGATTGATCTACTTATGGTGGAGGTGCTTACTTGTCAATATGAATTGTAGTGTTAAGATAAGGTCCCTCTTCCCTATAACCCTAGATATGACTAGTATGATACGCTATGAATACAAATGATATGTTATGATCATGGTAGTGTTGGTATGTTGAATTGTATGTGGTGCTGTTCTGGAAGAACCCTACCCACATATCCCCTAGTTTGAGTATATGATTCTCTACATTCCATGAATGACCTACGTAAATGATGAATGTATCCATGTCTATTGAATGAATGTTAGATATGTGATTTACATGGTCTAAGATGCTTAAATGCAATATATGTGAATTGTGCATGAGTTGGGATATTATGTACATGTTGTGACCCTCTTGAGAAGGGAGGCGTCTATGATATTAATGTTGTTGTTGTGGTACCATTATGAGGACAGTCATGAGCACACACACACTCCATGCATAAACATGAATATGATATGTCTATGGTGTCAATCGAAAGGATAATTCTCATAAGCCCCTTTACATACTATTATGCATGAAATGTACTTGACCATGAAGATATGACTATGTATGATATGATATGATTATGTACGATATGATATGACTACACATGATAAGTTAAGATTATTGTAGTAATGTTGTGTTGTATGAAAGGTTATTCTCTTGAACACTCTATGAATATAATGTGAAAGGTTTATTCACATACTAATGATGATTCTAAGGTGAAAGGTAGTTCTCACCCTAATGAATCTATGAGCTATTATGATATATGTTGGTATGAGTACCTAGTGCATTCTTTCGTGAACCAAAACTTATGTAAAGACTTCATGTAACTTTTAAAGGGAATTATGCTTAGCACCGAGTGTATATGGAAAGTGAGGTAAAGACCCTCCCGTTAATGCAATAGTACGGGTCATCCAAGGGAGTTTTATGAGATGGAAGCTCTCTCGTTAATGCAATAGGTGGGGATTATAGAAACAATATCCCTATACCTTAACTACGTGCCCACATAGGTCTTTATCTAGTGGATCCACATATATATATATATATATATATATGTAGTTCTACCTTAGGCAAGTAGAACGCGTTCTTTCGGTGTGGGGTTCTATGACACCGGATTCCATATAGCTCACATGGTCTATGTCGGTTAAGGCTAATATTTCCAAAATGATATGAATACGAGCTATGATAAGAACATGGACACTAATTATGACTTCTTAAGAGGTACTACTAAGTATGAGTGAGGGTATGGTACTTCACCCATACATTGCACAAGTGGACCTTAGGAGGGGTTATTGTTAGGTCCTCTTATGTAATGAAGGCTTATGAATTATATATGTGTGATATGAATGAATGTTAGTTATGATTATCAATGTCTCCTTACTTATGTATCTTGGCTATGAATGAATCAAAAGTAAGATATGTATGTTGTTTGTGGTCTAGAAGTGATACTTAGTAGAGGTAGGACTATGGACCCTATCTATGCATTGCACAACTAGATCTTATGGTTACTTATGTGGTTGTTCGATTATGATGTTATGATCTCTATATGTGACTATGCATGTGTATTATGTCTTGTAATAGATGGCATGTGCATTATGACTATGTTTGGAGACTATGCCTATGGTAATATTGTTATCCTTGTGCTTTGATGAACTATATGTGAGTTGTTTATGACTTATGTTCTCCAACTCTTTTAAGAAAGATGATCAAAGGAACATAGCATGGTTTCAACAAAAATGTGCCCTTTAAGCATGCTTTAAATGTTTTATGCATAGCTACCATACTTAGTACATTCTTGTGCTAACGCATATTTCTATGTTTTCAACACATGTAGGGGTTGGCTTATGGAGATGGTCTCTTTGGTTCAAGCTTGGAATAGGTGATCCTCCAAGGTAGTTAATGAGTCCTCAAGTTCGGGGACAACCATCTTACTTAGTAGTTATCTTAGTATCTTTTTTAAGTAGTTTCATTTTAGAAATGTGTAAGGGTTGTATCCCTATATGTCTATGTATTCGATTATATAGATGGCCAATGAGACAATGTTTAGACTCCTTTGTATTTTATAAAGGTAACTAAAGAAAAAGTTTTATTTTATTCCGTATTTTATGCAATGATGTATGCTAAGGGATTGTATGAGACCCATTTGGGGTCAAGTATGTCGTGTTACGTCTAGGGGATAGCCCGGGTCGTTACAAACTTGGTATCAAAGCATAAGTTTTAGGGATAATTTAGGTTCATGTCTCATAGGCCACATCGGGTAGAGGTTTGTTCATAATTGTGATGTGCGCCACACTTATGAATGAGAGGCTATAAGATGCATAAGATTCCACTTCTTCATTACTTTGGACTCGTGCCATAGAGCCTATAAGATCTGTCTCTTATCCCTTGTCCAGTGGTTTTCTAGATGTTCCTACTTGAGAGGCTAAATGCTTCTATGATTGAGGGAATAAAGGTTAGAGGTGATAGCAGGGATGGTAACATGACTTGGTAAGACTTGCTATGATGGATATGGATGAAGTCCATGGCATGGATAGATTGCCTTAGGGTTTTGTGTGATGGTTGATAGAAAGTCATGATGAGTTGTTGGAGTATGTTGAAAGAATGTTGTGATATAGGTGCTTTGGAAATACCTAGGATGTGTGAGATGAGTAGATTCCTCTTAGAAAAGGGTAGAAGTTTCATTCACCTTGGTTTAGAATCATTATGGATGATGAGTATGAAGGCTTGAGTGATGACTTGCTCTGACCTTAGAATTAAAGGAAGTGATGTTTAAGAGAGCTTGTGTAAGTGTGTCTCCTATGCGAGGGATAATGTGCTTAGATAATAAAGTTTGCTTGGATTCTCACCTTATGAGGTAGAGTGAACTTGAGAAACTTAGATCCGGAGTGGTAGACTCGTGTGAGACCTTGAGTGATATCCTAGTAAAGGCCTTAGAAAGGGATGCTACAAGGGTTGACTTGGAAGACTTTTCGGATGAAGGTACCGATATGTTGGTAATGTAATATTAGAGTAAGTGCTATGTTGTGTTCCGGTATTACCTTTTCTAGTATGATGCCTTATGAGGTTATGAGGCTTAGAGTCCTCTGGATAAGTTAATAGAACCTTTTTATGATTTTACCCCGGTTAATGGATTGAAGTTAGTAAAGAGGGTTTATGGAAGATGTCCCTTTACCTTGTTCCCTAGAATTACTCTTGTTGACTTAGTGGAACTTGACGTGTTAGACCATGATGTGACTATTAGTATGGATGGGCTGCATACATGGTGTGTTTTTATTGTTAATAGGGCCTGGATGGTTTGAAGAATATGGGACCCTTGAGTGTGTATTAGTTATTACCTTTTGAGTAAAATGGCAATCTAGTACAAATGCTTCATTTTTAAAGATCTAGTACTTGTTGTGTCATGTAGGAGTGGTATCGCTAGATATTGAGGACCATAGACTTTTGCAAAGATGGTAAAATGTGGGTTTGGTTATGTCTTTAGGAGTGCTTGAAAGAAGTTTTCTTGAGGGTTGTAGTGAGGGCTTCCTTCTTAAGGAGGGGATGGAGTGCTTAGAAAGCATGACTAGTTGAAATCCCGACATCCTCATCTCTTTCTTCCATTCGTATTCTAGCGTGAGACAAAGAGTTCCTAGTTGGGCTTATGTTATGTTTAGGAGTCATGTATGATTTATATGATCTCATGATTTCCAAATGATGTGCATTTTCTTGAAGATTCATGTTTTAAGAGAAAATGATTTTTCATGTCTCATGTTCCTCATGTTGATAGGAAAATAGAGTATGTAGCCTATGTGATTCATGAGGTGAATGGTTTAAATGTGTTTTTAAGAAGTAATTGCATAGTTGGCTTAAGATGATATGATAAACATGATTTAAGTTGGAGAAGGAAATTCCTCAAATGAAATGAAATGTGTAAGCTACATGTATAATGAGTTTGTAGAGGTAGTCCCTATTTTCTCATGTTGTATGAAGTATGTTTGAGATGGAGATTCTCTCCTAAGTTGTGCATTGTGTGTAACATTGCATACTTGAATTCATGATATGAACTAATAAGCATGATTAGGTGTGTTCTTATGAAATAGCATGTTAGCTCCTTATGTGCTGTTAAACTTGCCTAGAGAGTGGAGGAGGTAGTTCCTCCCATATTTATGTGAATTGATGAGGTTTTTGCATTCCCATGAAAACTTGTGTTTTTGAATAATGATGAGTTGTGTGAATTGTTTTTTTCATGTTATAGTGCATTGATTAGGAGTGATCTATTGTATTTTGCGAAGATAAGATTTATGAACATGAACCATGATTAGGAGATATGTGTGTGGTTTGTAAATGGAACTACACTCATGACTCTTTGGTGAGTTGCTTGGCACATGTAGGGGTATGGGACTTCATATATGCATCTCAAGTGGACTTGTTGAAGGGTTATGGGGGGTGGTGTCATTATTATAAGAAGCTATGTGAATTCTAATATGTATGACATGTCTTGTGACTCTATATGAGATTACTTATGAGCATGTTTTAGACTGAAATTAAGAAATTCCTCTTCAAATGAATATTATTGAAAATGGGAACTTGCATATGAGCTATATGATGGCATATGAGCATGTTATGACTAGGAGAAGGTAGTTCCTCCTTGAATATAACTAAACATGATAATGTCATATATTTGGATTGATAGATGTAGATTCCTACTTCCTTATATTTGCATTGACTATGTTGTATTGGAGTTAAAGTTCCCCTTTTTTGAAATGATGCTCATTGTGTGTGATGTGCCTTTGAGATTGTACATTACTTTGATGGTTACATGTTTGTTGGGCTTCTGGTTATCATTCTTTGATTCATTAAAATGTTTTAAGTGTCATTCAGGGATGAATGTTCCCAAGGAGGGGATATTGTAACACCCCGTAAAACCAAGTAAGACCTAGCTAAGGCTTGACTAAATCTAGTAGGTTGAACTAGAGCCTGACATGTTAGTTTATTATTGGAAACTTGTTTAAATGATGAAAATGTCTTTTGAAGTTAGTTTGAGGAGATTGGAGTTCAAACGTCAAGACACGACTATAACGTTTGGAAACTAGTCATTTGATCTAGTGAGTTGTAAGAGTCTTGTCGTTGAAGTTTGGAGTGTTGTTTGAGGGTGAAGACTTGCAGAACTGACTCTCATACTTAGATGGACATGTTTAGGAGTTAAACATCCGGGTATGACTCCCCTAATGACTTATATAAACTTATAAGTCCCTAAACTAATCCATTAACTCACCACTAGTCAAGACCCCAAATCAAAACCCAATTTCCCATTCCCTCCCAAAGTCTTCTCTCCAAGAACACCATTGAAGACCAATGAAGAAACCTGCCTAGGGGCTTGAATATGGAGGCTTTCTCTTAGGATTTTTGTGGGTTTCTACACCTAAGGTATGGTGGTTTTCATCCATGGGTAGCTATCACGCATGGAGCCCTCTCAAAAGCATTTAATTCAAATTCTACAAATCTTCAAAAAGCTAGGTTTTCAACTCAACCCCATGATTCCTTTCAAGGTTGTTCTAAAATATTGATTTACTTTTATTATGGATTATATTACTGATTTAAGATGATTTTCACTTCAAATCTAAAGAATCCATAAGTTTTCCCTCAACCCTAGTTATGGCTTTTCTCTACAATATGAATGTGATTAGAATTTGATTCAATTGAATGAATAGAAGTTGATTATGATGAAATTGCATGATATCTAAGTATAATTATACATGTATTATTGATTACCTATGAATCTACGATGAAATTGACATGATCTAGGTTTATCTCATAAAGAGGCAAATTGATGGGTTAGATATGATATTCTAGGATTGATGATCTTCTTGTTAAGTTGCCTTAGATTAGATCACCTAGATATGAAATTATCATGAAGAATCTTGTAGACCAAGACTAACTTGATTATGGTTATATTGTTGGTTTATGATGTTCTTCTACCTAAATGTGCCAAATCTAAGATGATAGACTTGCTCTTGACTCTTGGCTTTGAAGGAATTGGAGGTATGTTATGATGAAGTTATATTATATTATATGAATTACTGATCCACCTATGGTGGATGTGCTTACTTATCATGTATCTTTTGTATGAATGGATTGATCCACTTATGGTGGAGGTGCTTACTTGTCAATATGAAATGTAGTATTGAGATAAGGTCCATCTTCCCTACAACCCTAGATATGATACATTATGAATACTAATGATATATTACGATCATGGTAGTGTTGGTCTGTTGAATTGTATGTGGTTCTATTGTGAAAAAACCTTACCCACGTATCCCTCTATATGAGTATATAATTCTCTACATTCGATGAATGACCTACTTGAATGATGTATGTATCCATGTCTATTGAATAAATGTTAGATATGTGATTTACATGGTCTAAGATCCTTAAATGCAATTTATGTAAATTGTGAATGAGTTGGGATATTATGTACATGTTGTGACCCCCTTGAGAAGGGAGGTGTCTATGATGTTAATGTTGTTGTTGTGGTGCCATTATGAGGACAATCATGCAACCACACACACTCCATGCATGAACATGAATATGATGTGTGTATGGTGTCAATTGAAAGGATAATTCGCATATGCACCTTTACATACTATTATGCATGAAATGTACTTGACCATGAAGATATGACTCTACATGATATGCTATGAATATGTAGGATATGCTCTGACTATACATGATAAGTTAAGATTATGGTAGTAATGTTTTGTTGTATGAAAGGTTATTCTGATGAGGACACTACACATATAATGTGAATGGTTTACTCACGTACTAATGATGATTCTAAGGTGAAAGGTAGTTCTCACCCTACTGAATCTATGAGCTATTATGATAATTGTTGGTTTGAGTGCCTAATACATTCTTTCATGAACCAAAACTTAAGTAAAGAATTAATGTAAATTTTAAAGGGAATTATGCTTAGCACCGAGTAGATATGGAAAGTGAGGTAAAGACCCTCCCGTTAATGCAATAAGTCAGGTTATCCAAGGGACTATCGTGATCAGATGGAAGCTCTCCCATTAATGCAATAGGGAGGGTTTCTAGAAGCAATCTACCTATTCCTTAACTACGCGCCCACGTAACTCTTTAGCTAGTGGATCCACCTAGATAGCTATATATGTAGTTCTAACTTAGGCAAGTAGAATGCTTTCTTTCGGTGTGGGGTTATAGACACCGGATTCCATGTATCTCACATGGTCTATGTCGGCTAAGGCTAATATTCCCTAAAATATATGAATACGAGCTATGCTAAGAACATGGACTCTAATTATGACTTCTTAAGAGGTACTATTAAGTATGAGTCCTCATACATTGCACAAGTGGACCTTAAGAGGGGTTGTGGTTAGGTCCTCTTATGTAATGGAGACTTATGAATTATATATGTATGATATGAATGAATGTTAGTTATGATTATGAATGTCTATTTACTTATGTATGATATGAATGAATGTTAGTTATGATTATGAATGTCTCTTTACTTATGTATGTTGGCTATGAATGAATCAAAAATAAGATATGTATGTTGTTGGTGGTCTAGAAGTGATACCTAGTATAGGTAGGACTATGAACCCTATCTCTGCATTGCACAAGTAGAGCTTAGGGTTACTTATGTGGTTGTTCTATTATGATGTTATGAACTTGATATGTGACTATGCATGAGTATTATGTCTTGTAATAGATGGTATGTGCATTATGACTATGTTTAGAGGTTATGCCTATGGTAATGTTGTTATCCTTGTGCTTTGATGAACTATATGTGAGTTGTTTGTGACTTATGTTCTCCAACTCTTTTAAGAAATATGATCAAAAGTGCATAGCATGGTTTCAACAAAAAAGTCCCCTTTAAGCATGTTTTAAATGTTTTATGCATAGCTACCATACGTAGTACATTATTCAGTTAACCCATATTTCTATGTTTTCTTCACATGTAGGGTTGGCTTATGGAGATGGTATCTTTGGTTCAGGCTTGGAATAGGTGATCCTCCAAGGTAGTTGATAAGTCCTCAAGTTCGGGGAAAAACATCATACTTAGTAGTTATCTTAGTAGCTTCTTTTTAGTAGTTTCATTTTAGAACTATGTAAGGGTTGTATTCCTATATGTCTAAGTATTCGATTGTATAGATGGAAAATGAGACAATATTTAGACTCCTTTCTATTTTATAAAAGTGACTGAAGAAAAAGTTTTATTTTGTTCCGCATTTTATGAAATGATGTATGCTAAGGGCTTGTATGAGACCCCTTCGGGGTCAAGTACACCGTGTTACGTCTAGGGGCTAGCCCGGGTCATGACATAAGATGTGCTAGTTAATCCAGATCTGCCTCCAGCTACCATTGAAGATGATCTTCGAGTTGCGGACGCAGCTGATTCTGAGTCTGAGGCGGAGACAGATGAGAAGATTCGTAGGATTGCTGAGGAGGTTTCTTAGGAGGGCCTTACAAAGACTGAGGATGACATGATTGATACAGCTGTACATAATTCTTTGGCAGATACACCTTTGGTTGACCCTAGATGATCTTTTGATACTATTGATGTGACTCAGGGCTCTTATGCCGAATATCAGAATGTTTCAACGGGGACTGATGCCCCGACTGATGGAGCGACTGTGTAGACAGGATCCCTTTTTTTACCTCCCTCTCTATCTTATTTTTATTAATTTTTGGATATTGTACTTGCATTTGAGGAAAAATAGCTTTTGTTTTGTGCTGGGGTGATATTATTGTTTTGGTTATATATTGCGTTTTTGTGCTTTAAATTATGTTTAACATTGTTTTTGTAGATTATTGAGCCTATGGCTCCTTGTTTTAATTGTAAATGATTTTTGAACCCTTCCGAAAATATTTGTGCCACCTCTTGTTTGTGTTTGAATGTGGTTGTTCTCTTGAAAATTTGAGTATCGGTCTTGATCAATACAGATGACTTGAATAGTGCTCATAATCAAACAACAATTAATGTACGGCTACACTGAGGCCAAATGAAGTTGCATAGGTAATATGTGAACTTTTTGCATCTCGTTGTGACTAGCCAATTATCAAATTGAGTTGCTTGTGATGAACATAGCACACTAGCGAGAGTGTGGAGTCTTGTTTGGCATTGGTGTCAATGCCTTGTGTGTGATGAGCTTACCGTGAACCATGTATGATGACACCTAGAATTTGCCCTGTTGGTTCGGTTGACTAAGTGTTGCAATCTCTTGAAGTGATCTTAGGCAACTTTAAAGAGTGAAACAATTTGACATTATACTCTTTTGTGGACAACATTGTGAGTGTGTGATCCTTGCTTGAACACCCTTTGAGCCTTAACCTTTTCTTGGAAGAAACTTGATAAAATTGTGACATTCCTTTATCCATTACCTATAATCCTCATGATTTGTGATTTGTGTGAATACCCAACTTAGGCCAAAAGCCTAAGTTTGGAGTGTGGTGAAAAGAGAAGGTAAATCAAGAAGTAACTGCAAATAAGTCCCCTTTACCCACAGTTTTGAAAAAGATGGAACCCCTCCATACATAAAAAAGAGAGAAGAGAAAAATGAAAAAGAAAAAGAATGAAAAAGTTTGTGAAAGTGCAAAGAAAATGGGGTGTTCGGTATTCCATGGAAAGTGAATAATAGGGTGACCTATGAGCATAAATGAGGATGATGAGGAGAAGGTAAGTGAGTATTGTTCACACCATATTTCATGACGATAGAAGTGAATGAGCCTATATGACCATACCTTTACACTCAGCCCCGTTACAAGCCTTGAAAAGACATTTTTGATCTTGAGTGAGCTGAAACAAGTATATATTGTAAAATACGGGAAAACCTATGGGTGAAATCATGCATTGTGTTCATCTTTGTGAGTGTGAGTGTTGATAGTGATTCCGGAGCAAGAAATTGTTGAACCATTATGTGTGAATATAGAATCATTCCTTATGTGAGGGCATTAGAGAACCTTTGTTGAGCTTGAACTTGCATTTGAAGCAAGTATGGTGAACTTGAGAATCTTTGCTAATGGTGAGTCACAAATTGAATCTTTGAGTGCACAATTGATCCTTGCATGAGTAAGTTGAGTCTTGATGTATGCATTCATTCTTGAGTCTTGTGTAGCACTATTTTAGACATCAATTTTGAATGGCATAGCTTATGTTTTAATTGAGGACAAGCAAAAGTTTAAGTTGGGGGTGTTGATCAGTCCACGATTTAGACTCATTTAGGGCTTTATCTGGATAGATCTAGTGTCCTCAAATGCTTATTTTGTGCCAATAACTGATGTAAAATCCTTGATTTCTACGTATTTGGATTCAGGAACAAAGAATGGACACTAATGGGAAAAGAGGAATAAGGCAGCTGAAAGAACAACGAAAGAAAGGCATGTTGATCACCTAATCCATTGGGCGAGTCGCCGAGTGGCTATTACCTCCCCTAAAGTTCCAGTGTGCCAAGCCCTGAAGGAGAACTCAAGTCGGCGAGAGAAAGGAGCAGTCGGCGTGTCACTGAACGGTTCTGTGATGCAGTGATTGGATCGCCAAAAGTTACAGAACTTAGGGATGCTGAAGGCCAAAGCAAAAAGGCGCTGGAACTTACCAAAGGGTGGATCACCGAGCTAATCGGCGATCCACAGTTAATGCGCCGAATGGTCCTTCGCAACATATTTTTGGCGACTATACAACATTTTTGAATATTAAGTTTAGGAATCAGTTTTTCATAATATAGAATTTTTGAGTTTGAACTGAGAGTATTGAGACAAAAGTTTTCCTTAGCTTTGAACAATTGAAGTTTTCCATATTTAAGAAATCGGAAGTGGGTCTTTGAGATTCTTCAGCTTGGACCTTTGTAAAAACAAAATTAATCTTACCCAGTTGATGGAAACACAATTTGGTAACGATTTCTATCTTTTTATGATGTCTAGCTAAAACCCCAATTCTTGGGGTGTGATTATGCAAGTATGGGTTGAATTAGCTTATGGGTATTGCTAATTGATAGTTTAAATGATGTTTAGAAGTGATTTCACTCAGTAATTATGGTTGAATTTAAAGGGTTTTAGTTGCAAATGCAATTTGACCTTCACGTTTTTTGGCTAACTCGAGAGAGAGGTTTTAAAACCAAGATTACTGAATTGATGGTCTTTGGGTATTGGGTTGTCATGGGTTCAACTCGAGAGAGTGAATTCTAAATCCTTTTCCCCACATTATGCTCAAGAGAGTGAATGGACTAAAGTGTAGGTCGTTCTTTTTGCTTCTTGTTGGTGTTCGAGAGAAACCAACTTGATTCGAGGTAAATTGTCCGAGAGAAAGTATATCCCCACTAAGGCCTGGCTTATTCACTGATTTACATTTATTTACTAACAATTGCCATTACCCATTTGTCTACCTTAGCTTATAATCCAATCACATCCCAAGAATCCGTCTAATTACTTGTTAATTTGTGTTATTTGTTGCTGTTGTAGCTGATAGTTAAAACCAAAACCCCCTTATTTGACACTTATGTCACCCCTTAATTTTAATTATGGTTTTATTCGTAAATATCTATTCCTATGATCTATTTGAACGTATTCGTAGTTTGCTATTGAATCTTAAACACGTATCATTCCCTATGGGATTTGACCCCAACTCATTTTGTTGGGTTATTATACTGATTAACGATCGTTGACGCTTACAATTTGATAAAGTGTCTTTGAAATGTTAATTAATCACATATCATAACATAAAACATTAAAACAATAAGAGTAAAAATACATTTAAGTCCAAAAATCTTTATAAAGGAAAGCAGAAGTCTAGATTTGTCTCAATTAGCCATCTATTACAATAGTCTAATCAAATAGGGTCACAACCCAAAACAACATAATCCGAAAGTGAAAGTACAAGAAAGAAACTACAATGATAGTATCTATCCTCGAATCATGAGGACTCATCACGAGCAAGGAGAAATGAGCAAATCCAAGCTCTAGCCGCAATGGGGATCACCTTGACAACCAGACCCTACACTTGGGCAAATGTAGGAAAATATGGGTTAGTACAAAAATGCACTAAGTCTTATAGTCATGCATAAAATCCTTGAAAATATGCTAAAAGGGACATTTTAGTTGAATGCATGCAATTTACTGTGTCAAAACATCATTTTGAAGATAATGGAAAATCATAAGTCATAAGAATAATCAACTCATAGATCATCATATCATAAAGGGAACATACCATAGATACCCTCAATTCAAACTTGTGCAATGCATGAGTGTGATCCCATAATCTCACACATACTAAGTAAAGATTCTTAGGTAACCATAGTTCATATTTCATATTCTTGTTATATTATTGTACTAGTGGGAATGAGCCTTAACCGACATAGATCATGTGAGCTAACATGGAATCCGGTGTCTACCCCACACTAAAAAGGGGTTGTCCAACTTGCCTATGGTAGAACCATACTCTCAGCTTAAGTGGGTCTACTAGTTAAAGACCTATGTGGGCACATAGTTGTGGGATAAGGAGATTGCTACTACAAACCCAGACTCAACTATGGCAGAAGGTCTCCATCTCATGAGATACATACTATTGGGAACTGATACGCTCAAATTACACCTCCCTAAAGAAGTATAAGCAATTGTTATCAAGTAAAGAACCCAACTTGGAGGTTGGGGTCGATCCCATGAGGAATATGGTTTAGACTTAAACTTAACTTATGATTATATTCGTTTAGTCAACTTATTTCCGAGACAAGTAAGAAAAGGGGTGGTTTTTTGTGTAACAAATAATTGATTGTAGTTTAGAGAATAAGCGACCAAGATTCAAACTTTAGTTGTTATCAATGAGAGAAAGTAACTAGGGTGTATGTGTTCCTCATAAGCTCATAACGTGGTAATCCTAGTTATAGTAATCCTTTTCTAGTGTATCACATGCAAAGTGGTATGCTATGTATCTCTAAGTCCTTGGTCCGGCAAATAGATAATTTCACCCTGCACCTTGGTCCGGCTACGTGTGTATAATTTATTAAACCTTACATTTACCTCATATTAGACATCACATCAATGTATGGCTTAGTTTTCACCCTCGTACCAATTGACATTAGACTATTAGATAGTATCACACTAAATCTATGTTGATAATTCTTCTCTTATTAACTACCTCCATGGTTTGGCAAGTAGTAACAAGGCGAGTTCTAACATTGCGCACCGTTAAAAAAACTTCTGAACGAAAGAATTATCAATGCATGCAATAACAGTATTCAAGAATTACTTAGTTGCTATTCATACTTTGTTAATCACTCATGGTTCCCACAACCATAGTTCTAGATTTAGTGACCCATAATACCAAGAACACAATTCATATTTTTAGAAGAAGAATTCGTAACTTACGTAATGAGTAGAAGAAACCCGAAATCTCCAATTAAAATTCAAAGAAAGAATCTTTATAAACCGAAAATAGGAAATCAAATTGCTAATGTTTTGCAAGTTAATTCCCAAGAACACACTAAGAACTAAATTTAAACAATAGTTGTTAACCCCCAAAAACGAGGTTTACATACCCTATTTATAGAAAACATAGTCCCAAACAGAAAGGAAAAGAAATAAGGAAATAAACTGCTAGACGTGTCTTCAATCGACGAGATTGACCTGCGGACTGTGGATCAACCTATAGTTCGTAGATCCCTTCAGTGGCTCAGGACTTAAACAATTTCTCAGAAGCTTGGAACCTTCAACTTTAAGATGAAAACGATGGACCTGCAGAACAGACCGTATGTCGACCTACGATCCGTGGGTCCCCTCTCATGGCTCCATACTTGGAATTTTTCATCAGGTACTAGAACTCAAACTTTCTGATACAAATGACGGATGTGCAAGATGGTCCGTAGGTTAACCTACGGTCCGTCAATGGCTTCCATGGTTCCACACTTGGTCCAAACTTCCCTGATGCTCTATCACGACACGAACCTACGGAGCGTTACTGGATCTATGGTCCGTAGGTCACTAATTCTTATCGTGACCAACGACCCTAACCTATGGTACGAGTGTCTACGATCGTCAATAATATAGTAACCCATCTAAAGGTTGGGGTCGTGTCCCAAGGGAGTGGTTTTGAGAATTGATAGAAAAATAAATTTAGCTCTAACTATTCGTAGCTAAAGACATTAATGAACAAAAACATAGTAAATTAAAGGGGGTGACACAAAAGTGTCAAATATCAAATGGGAGTTTTGTCATAAGTAATAAAAACGGCAAAAATAATCAAGAAAATCACGTATAGGGAAAAGTTCTAGGAGTGTGATTGCAATACAAGCTGAGATAAATCATTGGGTACATGCTTTCAATTTGAAATTTGCAAGATAATAGTGACTAGGCTAACCTTTAGATGAAAATAAGTTTCCTCTGGGCAACTTACCCTATTTCAAATGGGTTCCTCTCGGACACCCATTTGCCGCATGAAGACCAGCCTACGCCTTACCCCACTCAGTTTCTCGAGCTGAGTGTTAGGATATGGAACTAGGGCTCACCCTCTTGGGCTGAACCTTATGTCAACTGACTCCTTAGGCCATCAGTCTAGTGGTCTTGGTTTCGCTACCTCCCTCTCGGGTAAGCCGAAAACACGTGGGTAGTTTTGTATTTGATTCAACTACAAACCCATTAAATTAAACCACAACCACTAGGTAAATTTACCATTAAAATACATCTAACCTACCAGCAAGCAAGACCCAACAATAATATCAACACATATTTGCTAAATCACACCCCAAGAGTGGGGGGTTTTTAGCCACACATCAAGAAATAACTAAATACACCTATCACGATATTAAAATCAAATGGGTATAGGGAATTAAACCTTGATTTAAGCAAAGGAAGAAGAATGGAGAAGACCCACTTTCAACTTGGGGAAGATGAAATGCTTTTTTCTTCAAGTCTCCCAAAAACCCTCTCCAAACTTGAGAGAAAAATATCCAAAAAGTACTATTCTATTGTGAAAATAATAATAATGATTTGGACTCCTAAAATTAATAAAGAGTTTAGTATTTATAGCCGTTAGAAATTAGTGCTGGCGGATAGTTCAGCAAGGTTAGTCGAGTTCACCGAATGACTCGGTGACTCTCCCTTCTTCTGTCTCATCTCCGTTTAGTGCTTGCCTTCAGCATCTTTACGTTTAGGACCATTGGGCGGTATAGTAATGCTTCACGGAATTATTCGGCGAAGCGCCGATTTCTCCTTTCATCGCCTATTTGATCCTCTTCCTGCAGGTTTTTGCATACTGGAAAAAAGGGCGGGATCCATCCATTTGGCGACTCGCCCAGTGTGATTGGCAGAGCTCAGGCTTCAGCTTTTTCGTTCTTTTCAGCCTTTTTGTTCCTGTTTATGCCTAAGTGTCCATGTTGTTGCTAAAACTTCAAATACCTGAAACTTAAGAGTTTTCATCAGATATTGAGGCAAAATAAGCATTCAAGGACACTATTTCTATCAAATTAAAGCCCTAAATGAGTCTAATTTGTGGACTCATCAACACCTTCAACTTAAACTTTTTCTTGTCCTGAAGTTAACTTAAGTTCAGCCGTTCAAAAAGGGTGTCTCAAACAGTGCTACATAAGACTCAATCATGAATGCACACAATAAAACTCAATTTACTTATGCAAGGATCATTTGTGTACTCAAAGATTCAGGATGTGACACGCCATTACCAATGATTCTCATGCTCGCAATACTTGCTACTTATGCAGGTTCAAGCTCAACAAAAAGTATCTAAATGCCCTCACATAAATAATGATTCCATATTCACACATAGAGGTTAATCAACTCAAGATCAGGAATCAGATGCAACGCTCACACTCAAAAAGAGAAACACAATGCATGTTTTCACCCATAGGTTTGCCCTTATTTTCCAATCGACTTTCGATTCGGCTTATGCAAGATCAAAAAGATCTTTCTAAGGCTTGTAATGGGTATGAGTGCAAAGGTATGGTCATTTAGGCTCAGTGACTTTTTCCTCGTGACCTTTGGTATTCTCAAGCGATTCCCTTATTTTCCTTTAGCAATACTTTTTCTAGTGCTTCTAAGTCACAATTTTTTTTTTGAATTGAAGGGGTTTCCATTTTTATGCAATATCATGGGTTAAGGGGGACTTTTATTGCACTTCTTGGCTTCTCCTTTTCCTTTTCACCACATCCCCAACATAGGCTTTTGGACTAAGTTGGCTATTCGCTAAACCACAACTCAAGAGGATTATATGTAGTGGGTCAAGTATGGTTTAGGGTTCACCAAGGTTTTTCCAAAGAAAGGTAAGGCTCAAAGGGTGTTCAAAAGAGTTTCACACGCTAACGGGTAGGCCACAAAAGAGGTATATGTCAAATTTGGCTCACACTCTTTAAAGTTGCCTAAGATAACTCAAGATGACACCTTCCTAAATCAATCAGACGAACAGGTAAAATTCTAGGTTTATTCATGCAAGTTTCAAAGCAAGCTAATCACACAAGGCATCGACACTTAAGTTAAACAAGACTACACGCTTTCGCTAGTGTGCAACGGTCATTACAAGAGAATCAATTTAATAAATGGCTAATCACAACAAGATGCAAAGAGTTCACATATTGTTTATGCAACTTCATTTGGCCTCATTGTAGCCGTACATTCATGTTTGTTCAATTTATAGCACTATTCAAGTCATCGGTATTGATCAAAACTGAGACTCAAATTTTTGCAAAAGAACATTCACATTCACTTCACGAGAGGTGGAAAAAATGTGCAAACAATTCAAAAAAAAAATTGGAAGGGTCAAAAATCATTTGCAATTAAACACAAAAGAGAGCCATGAGCTCAAACATCCACAAAAAGCAATGTAAAAACAATTTTAAACAGAACAACCCAAATATATACAAACATGAGCAAACAGTAGCACAAACGGGTGGGCCTCACCCCACCACAAAAAAGAACATTTGTCCTTAACTATATAACAATAATCTAGAGGTCAAATTATATTAAGATAAAGACAGGGCTAGAGAATAATCCTAGTTAGGCAGCTGTTTCGAGTTGGAGTCCTTCAACAAATGTCTCATAAAGTAGAACGTATGCTGGGACGTTTGGTGCATTGTCGCGTGATTCATCAAGATCAGTACGTCATCTTTTAGCATTCCAATGCGCCTATCTTAAACCCACGCTCTCGAGTGATGAATCAGCTACCTTTTTATGCATTGGCCTGCATCTTATCTAGTTTGTTCCTGTTCGGTGACAACACTTTTGACTTTTTAGTGATTCAGCGCTTCGCCAATACAATACAGAACTTCTCAGTAACTGTGGATGTTCAAACTACGATGACCCTTGAGGTTGTCGATCAGATGGGTGCATCGCCAAAACATTCTTGAGCTCGCCAAGTTTTATAGACTCTAGGCTCAGAGGGTGCCTTGAGTCAAATGGCAAAATGGAATTGATGACTGGTGTCTTCGGCGACTCGCCGACTGGGTCTGCTACTCGCCATTCTGCACCTCTTTAGCACCTACAACACTTCAATCTGCAAGACTAAGACACTATTATTTTACTAATACACAAATCTAAGATAATATGGGGTTTTGGATTGCCTCCCAAATAGCGCCTGAGTTAACGTCGCGGCACGACGCAAGCCAAAAACTACTCTTCATCCTCGAAATCACCCATGGTGTAGTTAGGTGAGTCCTCGGTGAATGGTGGGTAGTGCCCTGTCATTAAATGGCTTATCTGAGCATCTTGCAGGTGAATCGTCATAGAGTTTGCGGTGGTCGTTTCATTTAGCATTTCAATGTTGTCTTCCAATGTTATTTAACTTTTTGTCATGTTCCTCGAGTTTTTGCTGAATGATTGAAAGGTTGTCATCTTTTTGCACACTTCCATGCTTCTTTTCATGTTTCCACTCTCGGAGGGAGATGTGCTTTTCTTTACCCATGGCTTGTACTTCTAATTCCGTGACTCGATTGGATAGAACATCCAACTGGGTAACTAGTGCGTCCTATTCCTTCTTCTTTTTGGCTTCTTTGCTGGATTCTACCATGCCAAGGAGTTTTGCTACGACTTCATAGGGCTGGTATAGCATGCCTCCATCCCAAAGTTGATCCGCTACACTTCTATTCTCAGGTCCAAGACCCTTATAGAAACACTCCTGTAATGCCATATATGTCATCTCATCATATGAGAATGGTTGCAGCAATACTTGAAACTTCAGCCACATTTCTTGAATTGTTTCATCCCCCACTTGTTTGAATGTGAGGAGGTTGTCTCTCAGATTTAAAAATTTCAAGAGGGGATGGTGTGTGTGGTATCCATAATGATCATCCATTCTTATTTCCCTGCTTTAATATTCAAATCTAGCAAACCAGAACTACAATTTAGATTTGTAAACCTAAAACTAAGAAGAACCAAAAATTCTACTTAACTAAGAATTACCAAATAACACCACTCCCAGGCAGTGGCACCATTTTGATGCTTATTGAGACCAACGACACCTACCTATGGTACGAGTCTCTACGATCGTCGATTATATTGTAACCCAACTAAAGGTTGGGGTCATGTCCCAAGGGAGTGGTTTTCAGAATTGATAGAAAAATAAAATTTAGCTCTAACTAGTCGTAGCTAAAGACATTAACGAACAAAAACATAGTAAATTAAAGGGGGTGACACAAAGTGTCAAATACCAAATGTGGGTTTTGCCACAATTAGTAAAAACAACAAAAATAAACAAGAAAATCAAGCTGAGATAAATCATTGGGTAAATGCTTTCGATATGAAATTTTCAAGATAATAGTGACTAGGCTAAGCTTTAGATGGAAATAAGTTCCCTAACTTACCCCGTTTCAAATGGGTTCCTCTCGGACACCCATTTGCCGCATGAAGAGCAGTCTACACCTTACCCGACTCACTCTCTCGAGCTGAGTGTTAGGATATGGGACTACGGCTCACCCTCTCGGGCTGAACCTCATGATGACCCACTCCTTAGGCCATCAGTCTAGTGGTCTTGGTTTCGCGACCTCCCTCTTGGACAAGTCGAAAACACATAGGTGATTTTGTAGTCACAAATACAAACCCATTAAATTAAACCACAACCACTAGGTAAAATAACCATTAATCTACATCTAACCTATCAACGAGCAAGACCCAACAACAATATCAACACACATTTGCTAAATCACACCCCAAGATGGGGTTTTTAGCCACACATCAAGAAATAACTAAATACACCTTACATGATACTAAAATCAAATGGGTATAAGGAATTAAACATTGATTTAAGCAAAGGAAGAAGAATGGAGAAGACCCACTTCCAAATTGGGGAAGATGAAATCCTTCTTTCTTCAAGTCTCCCAAAAGCCCTCTCCAAACTTGAGAGAAAATATCCAAAAATGTACTATTCTATTGTGAAAATAATAATATTGATTTGGACTCCTAAAATTAATGAAGAGTTTAGTATTTATAGCCATTAGAAATTAGTGTTGGCAGATAGTTCGGCAAGGTCAGTTTAGTTCGCCGAATGACTCGGTGACTAGCCCTTCTTCTGTCTCATCGTCGTTTAGTGCTTGCCTTCAACATCATCACGTTCTGGATCATTGGGTGGTATAGAGTAGCTTTGCGGAATTATTCGGCTAAGCGCCGACTGCTCCTTTAATCGCCTTTCTGACCCTCTTCCTTCAGGGCTTTGCATAATGGAACAAAGGGCGGGATCCATCCATTTGGCGACTCGCTAAGTGTGATTGGCGGAGCTCAGGCTTCAACATCTTCGTTCTTTTCAGCCTTTTTGTTCTTTTTTGCGCCTAAGTGTCCATTGTTTCGCTAAAACTTGAAATACCTGAAATTTAAGAGTTTTAATCAAATATTGAGACAAAATAAGCATTCGAGGACACTATTTCTATGAAATTATTTCCCTAAATGAGTCCAATTTATGCACGCATCAGTCACCTCCACTTCTTCTGCAGAAATTCTGTTGCTCTCTCTCAACGTCGTCCAAGTCTATTTCCTACAAATATAGCTCAATAATCATTAATTCTAACACAAAATTGCTCTAGACACTCACAACTTTTAAGTGAAATATATTAAAAATACCGTAAATTGGCGGTAGATCAACACCCTTAACATAAATTCATTGTCTGTCCTCAAGCGACGCACTAAGACTCTAAATGACACTTGTATAGAAGAAAACATTCAAACACAAGCAATCGCATGGCTTTCTATCCCGACTCCATTTTCGAGTGCAGATCTTTTCTCTTAGACACAACAAGCTAACTCATGCAGATCAAGATATGACAAAGATTGATCAATAGACCCACAACATACACTTTTTCACTATCACCAAGGTACCAATTTTCTGACAATGTAACTAGTTCCCTTACTTCAAACGAAATCCCTTTTTCACACAATGAATATGATTTTGGGTACAACGATTCATTCAACACTCACGCTCAGATGTAACCTCAAGTACAGTTACTACTCAATACCATAGGCTTTCCCATATTTTCACCTCTTAGACTCTCCAAACTAGTTGCTAGGATCACTATGGTATGGTACATATGGGTACTTTTTAGTGACGTATGCTACGGGTCAGGTATGGTACATATGGGTACTTTTTAGTGACTTTTAGCCCTCTTTGACATTACATTGGTTATTTACCTCTTCTTTGACCTATTTTTTGCAACTTTTCATTTCAAACTCTTTCCCTTAACTCTCCTCAACCAAGGATGTGGCTTTTGACTTGGTAAATTATTTTTTCTTTTTCACTTTATTTTTTTTCTTTATTTCTTTCCACACTTTCACTAATCACATTTTTGCCTTTTTCACACAAAGTCACATCCTCTTTCTTTCTTTTTCTCTTTTCAACACTAAACTCTTTTCATACCCTTCATTTTTCATATGTTTTCCCTTTTTCATAGCAACCCCCAACTTGTGCATTTTTCATTAGTTGAGATGCACAATGTCCGATGTCGGACCAAGCCAAAGATCAAGGTAACTTTTGGCTTAGCCACCCTCAACTTAGGCTTTTTCATATTGGATTTTAAGTCTTAATTCATGAGTTTTGGTCATCATACACAAAAAACCAATTCAAATCAAAACTCTCCCACTTCTCTCTAAACTCTCTCTCTAAAAACATTAGTAGAAGAAGAATGCATTGGAACTAGGGTTTCAAGGTTCTTTCCAAAATTTCTTGGAGTTTCACCATTTATTCTCAAGGAATCAACTAAGGTATGGTTGCTCTTCACACTTGATATATTTTCCCCAAGTGGCCCTCTCAAAATTAGATTTCAAAATCCCCCAACTTCTAGGTTTTTTCTCAATTTCGTGGGTCACTTTACAAATGTATTTTTATTGAATTATAATGATTAATTATGGATTTATATAATGATTTGTGGATGAATTAATGTCATGTTGATGGTTTTTGAACAAATCCCCACAAGACCCATGATTTCCCCTTCTTTCTCACTTTAAACCCTAGTATGACCTTAATGGTGAATGAGGGATGAGAATCTAATATGTAATTGTGGAATTCATTATTGTATTATGATGTTGGTCTATATGATGAATGATTACCAATGAATTAGTCTTGAATTTTGATGTGATCCTTGAAGGCTATGACTGAAGGTTGTCAAATTGATGAATGTTCATCTATTGAATTGTTGCTCCACTTATGGTGGTGGTGCTACTTGATTATGACTTGTAGTGATTGAGTTATGTTTCCTCTTCCCTACAACCCCAAGTGTTGACAAGTATGCTATGATACGAAAATGAATGTTAAGCTATGATTATGGTAGTGTTGGTAGGATGAATAGAAGGTAAATCTCATGAACACTATATGAATATGTTAAGAATGAATATCATTATATGTTGATGGTTTTACGATGAAAGGTTATTCTCATCTTAGAACTTGTGAGCTATCGGATGATTGATGGGTTGAATCCATAATGCACTCCTTATTGAATAAATGTGTAAGTTAAGGCCTAATACTACTTTAAAGGGGAATTGTGCTTAGCACCGATTAAAATTGAATATGAGATGGAAGATTTTACGTTTACCAAGTCTGGCTTCCCATATGGGTTCCTTTTACTTTTAGCAAGTCCGGGTTCCTAATATATATGTTGTCTAATGAGATGGAAACCTTTTACTTTTAGCAAGTCCGGGTTTCTAGTAGTAATCTCCTTGTTCCATAACTATGTTGCCCACATAGATATTAGCTAGTGGATCCACATAGATGCTATTTTGTTAGTTCTACCTTGGCAAGTAGAACACTCTTTTTTCGGTGTGGGAGTAGAACACTGGATTCTATGAAGCTCACATGGTCTATGTCGGTTATTGCTAATATCCCTATGTTTTAAAAAGATGATATAATATATTAATATGACTTATGTAAATGACTTATGAACTCTAACTAGGACTACTTGAGGGATACTACTTAGTACGGGTGAAGTTAAAGCTTCGGAATCAAATGCAACACTCACACTCACAAAGATGAACACAGTACTTGATTCACCTATAGGTTTTCCCTTATTTTCCAATAAACAATTATTTCCGCTCACTTAAGATAAAAAAAAGTCTTTATAAAGCTTGTAACGGCGCTGAGTGCAAATATATGGTCATTTAGGCTTAGTGGTTGGAATTATCTTGAAATGTGGTGCGACCAACACTTTCTTTCCTTTTCTTCATCATTCTCATTCATGCTCACAAGTCACTCCATTATTCATCTTCCATGAACTGTTGGATACCCCATTTTCTTTGCATTTTTATAACATTATTCCCCAACTTTTTTGTTCTTTTTCTTTTTCATTCTTTTCTTCTTTTTCTCTCTCTTTTTTATACGGAGTGGTTCCTTTTTTCTCAAACAATCAGTCAAAGGGGAATTTCTTGTACTTTTTGATTTACCTTCTCTTTTCACCACACCCCCAACTTAGGCTTTTGGCCTAAGTTGGATATTCACACAAACCACAAATCATGAGGATTAGGGGTAATGGATCAAGACAGGTCATGATTTCATCAAGCCTTTTCCAAGAAAAGGTTAAGGCTCAAACGGTGTTAAAACAAGGTTCACACACTCACAAGGTAGGCCACAAAAGAGGTGTAATGTCAAATTGGTTCACAATCTTCAAAATTGCCTAAGATGTTATCAAGAGGTTGCATCAAATAGTCAACCGGACTAACGAGGCAAATTCTAGGTGTCATCAGTTCATGGTATGCTCATCATACAAAAGGCATTGACAACACTTTCAAACAAGACTTCACACCTCCGCTAGTGTGCAATGTTCATCACAAGAGATTCAATTTGATACTTGGTTAGTCACAATGAGATGCAAAAACCTCACATATTTTCCATGCAACTTCATTAGCCCTTGTCGAAGCCGCACATTCATTTTTGTTCGATTATGAGAACTAATCAAGTCATCGGTATTGATCACGACCAATACTCATATTTGCAAGAGAACAACCACATTCAAACACAAACAAGAGAGGTGGCACAAAGAGGAGGGGGTTCATTATCCAATAGCCATCCCCCAACCGTAAAAAGCATTCAACATTGTCCTCAATGTGGTTAGAGAACGGACATCACCGTAAATAAGACAAAATCAGAATAATAAAGAAAAACTAACAAGAAAGGGTTACATTCTAGTGTGTAAACGAGTACAACAAGGTAACAAGGAATCTTCACTAAGCGCCTAGTTGGCGAGAGAGTGAACTAGTCGTAGAATACTTCCGCGATGCACCCAATGACGTTCAGATCGACCTTAGTTCCGGAGGGCTGCACTCTCAGAGAAGAGCATTGATACGCTCAAATTATACCTCCCTATAGAAGTATAAGCGATCGTTATCAAGTGAGAACCCAACTTGTAGGTTGGGGTCGATCCCACGAGGAAAATGGTTTAGACTTTACTTTAACCAGCAATTATATTCAATTAGTCAAATTACTTCCAGAAACAGGTGATTAAAAGGAGGGGGGGTTTGTTTGTATGAAACAAATAGTAAGAATTTAATAAGTAATCAGTAATCAAAACTCAATTTTGGTTGTTATCAAGATGAGAGAAATAACTAGGGTATACGTGTTCCCCACAAGCACATAACGCAGTAATCCTAGTAATAACAATCCTTTCCTAGTGTACTACATGCAAAGAGATAAGTTAGGTATCTCTAAATCCTTGGTCCGGCATCTAGAGAATTTCACCCCGCACCTTGGTCCTGCTACGAGTGTATAATTTACTAACTCTTACCTCTACCTCATATTATACATCATAATCGATGTTTGGCTTAGTTATTACTTCGCACCAATCAACACTAGCCTATTAGATAGTATCACACTAAATCTATGTTGATAATTCTTTTCTCGTTAATTACCTCCTTGGTCCGGCAAGTAGTAACAAGGCAAGTTCTAACATTGGCCACCGTTAAAAAGACTTCTAAACGAAAGAATTATCAATGCATGCAAATCACTATTCAAAATTTGCTTATTTACTATTCATACTTTGTTAATCGCTCATGGTTCCCACAACCCTAGTTGTGGATTTAGTTACCCATATTAGCAAGAACACAATTCATAGTTTTGGATGAAGAAATCATGAACTTAAGGAAAGAGAATAATATACCCAGAAATTCAACTTGAATTGCAACGCCAAAATCTTCAAAACGAACTTAGGAAATCAATAATTGCTAAGTTTTCGAATTAATCTCCCAAGTCACAAAGTAAAAGTAGAATAATAATGTCTAACCCCTCAAAAAGAGGTTTTCATGCCCTATTTATAGAAAACAAAGCCTAAATAAACAGGGAAACAAATTAAGGAAAGTTTGTTCAGGCACGCGTCTTCATTCCATGAGATTGACTTACGGACCGTCAATGGATCTACGGTCCGTAAGTCCCTTCCGTCAACAGGACTTAGAAAATATTTCAACTTCCAAAAATCAGCTCCTCTGAAGCAAACGACGGACTTGCAGTACGGACTGTAGATCGATCTACGGTCTGTCAATCCCCTCCGTAGCTCCACACTTGGAATCTTCAAAAATCAGGTACTGGAACCACCGCAGTATCAATGTACGGATCAACAGTACGGTCCATAGATCAATCTACAAATTGTTAATGGCCGTCGTGGTTCAACACTTGGTCAGATTTCCCTGATTTGTCTTCCTTACCTACCCGCTGATCTACGGTCACAACCTATGGACCGTCAATGGACCTACGGTCCGTAGATCACCTCCGTGAATCCCTTTTTCTGCATTTCTTTAAGTTGTCTCTATACTTCCGCGCCTAAACATCTTTCCTGCAAAATATGGTAAAAACACATAGAAACCAATACAAAAAGGCCCTAGACACACACAACTAGTAAGTGAAATGTATTAGAAATACCGTAAACTCACAGTATATCAACACCCACAACTTAAACTCGTTGTTTGTCCTCAAGCGACGCACTACGACTCTAAACGACAGTTGTATAAAAGCAAGCATTTCAGACCCAAGCAATCACATGGTTCTCTACCCTCCTCACTTTTCGGGTGCAAATTTATTATTTTAGACTTGACAAGCTAATTCATGCGGATAACACCATGACACAGATCGACCAACTGACACATAACATAAACCTTCTCACTATCACCAAGGTACCAACTTTACGACAATGTAACTAGTGCCCTTACTTCAAACGAAATCCCCCTTTCACAAAAATGAATGTCATTCATGGTACAAGGATTTATTCAACACTCAAGCTCAGAAGTAATTTCAAATACAGTTAGCACTCAATGCCATAAGCTTGCCCTTATTTTCACTGCTTAGACTCTCCAAACTAGACTCTAGGATCACTATAGGACTTTCATGGCTTGTAACGTAGGCTCAGGGTCAGGTGTGGTACATTTGGGTACTGCTTAGTGACTTTCTTCCCTCCTTGACATTACACTAGGCTTTCCACCTCTTTTTGCCTTATTTTTGTCATCCTATCGGTTTACCTTCTTTCCCTTAATTTTCTTCAACCACGGATGTGACTTCAGGCTTTGTAGCTCTTTTTACTTTTATTTTATTTTTCTTTTAGCTTTCAACAAGTCACATCCTTTCCTCTTTTTATTTTTTCAACATCACGCTTTTCAAACCCATTTTTCTTTTAGTTTCCTCTTTCATAGCCACCCTCAACTTATGGATTTTCCATTAGTTGAGGTGCACAATACCCGATGTCGGGTCAGGGCCAAGATTGAAGTTACTTTTTACATTAGCCACCCTCAACTTAGGCTTTTGGCCAAAGTCGAAGTGCACATGTCCAAGGAGGGACCGGGGCCAACATAGTAGATTATGGGAAAGCGAGTTTAGGGTTTAGAAAGAAATGGTTTAATTTTAGGCTCAAAGTTTTTGGATCAAAGGGAGCATTTATTTCATTTGGTTGGATCCTTCTTTTAGGCAATTGCCACCGTGGTTCCACTGTTGGTCAGATTTCCCTGATTTGTCTTCCATACCTTGCCCACTGATCTACTGTCACAACCTACGGACCGTCAATGGATCTACGGTCCGTAGATCACCTCCGTGAATCCCTTTTTCTACATTTCTTTCAGCTATCTCTATACTTCCGTGCCTAAACATCTTTCCTGCAAAATATGATAAAAACACATAAAAACCAATACAAAAAGGCCCTAGACACACACAACTTGTAAGTGAAATGTATTAGAAATACCGTAAACTCGCAGTATATCAAGCATTCGGTGAAGTTGTAGAAGGTCGCCGAACAGATTGGTGACTTGCATAGTGGACTCAAAACACCGCCGAATGATCCTTGAGGGATGTTTTCAGCCTTAAGTAAAAGGGTGAGGAAAGTCGGTTCACCTAACCACATCGGTGACACGCAAAATAGTGAAGGTATCCCGCCGAATTTTCCAAAGTATCAGCCCCATTTTTTAGGTCCATAACGCGAACCAAATCATGCTCGCCGAACGAGTTTGGTGACTCAACAAAAGCATTTTTGTCTTTCTCGTGATCTAGCTCCTGCAAAATAAACACACATTATTTAAAACACTAACACTTGGATTTCTTCCGTAGAAGCGTCTTATTTAACGTCGTGGCACTATGTGGAAATGCTCTCAAGCATCTTCCACGTACACCACCTCAATCAAAGATATCTCTTGCCATTCTCCAAAGTATAATTTCAAGCGTTCCTCATTCAGCTTAAATGCAGTTCCTTCTTGACCCTCAACTTCTGTGGCACCATTTGTGAATACGCGTGTCACTCTAAATGGTCCTTGCCATTTGGACTTGTGCTTTACGGGAAAGAATCTAAGTCGGGAGTTGTATAGTAACACCTAATATCCCACCTTGAACTCTCTCTTAAGTATTTTAGCATCATGCCACTTCTTCATCTTTTCCTTATAAATTGCTGAACTTTTGTAAGCTTTGAACCTGAATTTGTCCAAATCGTTTAACGTCTCTTCTATCTCTTTTGAGTTTTTTGTCCAGTCTAAATTCAGAGCTTTCAATGCCCACATAGCTTTGTGTTCCAATTCTACTTGTAGATGGCAAGATTTTCCAAAAACTAGCTGATACGGAGACATACCAATTGGGGTTTTATATACGGTACGATACACCCATAGTGCGTCATCAAGCATTCGAGACCAATCAGTTCTATTAGCATTCATTGTCTTGGTCAATAAGATGATTTTGATCTCCTAATTAGACACTTCAACTAGACCACTTGTTTGGGGATGATATGGAGTTGCTACCTTGTGGTTCACCCCATACTTACTCAATGCAGCTGAGAACCATTTATTGCAAAAGTGGGATCCACCATCATTGATGATAGCTTGAGCAGTACCGAATCTAGCAAAGATGTAGCGTTTCAAAAATTGAACCACAGTTTTCCCTTCATTGTTTGGAAATGCAACAGCTTCCACCCATTTAGAAACATAATCTACCGCCACCAAGATATACTTATTGCCAAACGAACTCACAAATGGGCCCATCAAATATATTCCCCAGGGCTCAAATAGTTCAACTTCTAGAATGGGAGTGAGGGGTAACTCGGGTCTTTTGGATACTCCACCTTTTTTTTGACACTGAGTGCATTTCTTCACAAATTTGTACGCATCTTTGTAGAGGGATGGACAGTAATAACAACTTTGGAGGACTTTAGCGGTTGTATGCACACCGCTATGATAACCCCCCCTCGGTGAAGCATCACAAGCATGGAGAATTTCCAACGCTTCTTCTTCCTGAACACACCTTCTAATGATGTGGTCTGCACACTCTCGAAACAAATATGGTTCATCCCAAAAGTACTTTTTAACGTCGAACATGAACCTCTTTTGTTGGTAGAAGTTCATTTCATCCGGCATTAATCCACATACTTTGTAATTGGCAAAATCGGCATATCGAGGAGGTTGGTTCAGAGTTACTGCAAACACTTGTTCATCGGGAAAAGAATGATTTAGGTCAACCTCAGGTTTGTCATTCTTCTTACCCTCTAATCGTGATAAGTGGTCAGCCACATAATTTTCGCAACCTTTCCTATCTTTAACCTCAAAGTCAAATTCTTGTAAAAGTAGTACCCACCTTATCAACTTTGGCTTGGCATCTTTCTTTGCCATTAGGTAACGTAGCACAGCATGATCAGTGTGAACAATAACCTCAGTACCTAGCAAGTATGCCCGGAATTTATCAAATGCATAAACTACCGCAAGCCACTCTTGTTCAGTAACGGTATAGTTACGCTGAACACTGTTTAGAGTCTTGCTTGCGTAGTAAATTGGGTGAAATAGTTTATTGCATTTTTGCCCCAACATAACACCCAATGTCATTCCACTTGCATCACACATTACTTCAAAAGATTCTGACCAATCAGGGCTAATGATGATCGTGGTGGATACCAATTTCTCCTTCAAGCACCTGAAAGCCACCATACAAGCATCATCAAAATGGAATTTCACCTCTTTGATGAACCTCCGGTTGAAACCAACATGACCTAAGAATCTATGAATCCCCTTACTGAAATTGGTAATGGTAATTTCCCAATCACTTCAATCTTCGGTTTATCAACCTCCACCCCCTTTTGCGACACTTTGTGACCAAGTACTATCCCTTTTTTAACCATGAAGTGACATTTTTCCCAATTGAGGACTAGTTTTGTCTCCACACATCTTTGGACAACTTGTCCTAAGTGTTCAAAACACGCCTCAAAATTATCCCCCACAACCAAGAAGTCATCCATAAATACCTCCATTGAATCTTCCACCATGTTAGCAAAAATAGATAGCATGCAACGTTGGAATGTTGCCAGAGCATTGCATAATTGGAATGGCATCCTTTTAAAGGCAAAAGTCCCATAGGGACATGTGAAGGTGGTTTTCTCTTTGTCTTCCCGGGTAATGGAGATTTGGTTGTAACCGGAATACCCATCCAATAACCAATACGAACCTCTTTATGAGAGTCGATCGAGCATTTGGTCCATGAAGGGCATGGGAACGTGGTCTTTTTCAGTCCACAAGTTTAACTTTCGGTAATCCATGCATACCCTTCATCCGTTCACCGACCTCATAGATACAAGCTCCCCCTTTACATTCGGGACCACTATGATACCTCCATTTTTTGGTATACATTGCATCGGACTTACCCATTTGCTATCCGTAATAGGGTAGATCACACATGCGTCTAACCACTTTATTATTTGCTTCTTCACTACTTCTTGCATTGGTGGGTTCAATCTCCGCTGATGTTCAACACTCGGTATACACTCACTATCAAGCTGAATTTTTTGAGTACAAATACCGGGAGGAATGCCCACTATGTTAGCTATGGTCCAACCTATAGCATTGATATGCCTTCGTAACACCTCAAGGAGCAATTTCACCAGCCATTCAAGCAAGGCAACCGCAATGATCACCGGTAAAGTGTTATTTTCCCCCAATAAAGCATATCGGAGATGGGGGAAGTGCTTTTAATTCAAGACTTGGTGGTTCTTCTATTGATGGATTTGCGGGATGACTCTCTCTATTTTTCGAATCAATGTCCAACTTCAATGGATTCTTTGAATACCCTCCTAAATCTGAAAGAGCAGCTACTACCTCTTCATAGCCTTGAATTTTGAATTCATCATAGTTAGCAAGCATGAGTTCAAGAGGTTCGCTCATGCACATCAATGGCTCACGCTAGCCATCACCTCATCAATAACTTCAACGGTGGACACCACATGAATATCACTTGGTTGTTTCATTGATTTACAAACATTGAAAGTTACTTCATCTTCGTTCACCCGAAACTTCAATTCTCCGCTTTCAACATCCACCAATGCTCTTCAAGTTGCAAGGAATGGTCTTCAAAAAATAATGGGAATTTCAGCATCTATTTCACAATCAAGAATGACAAAATCAGCCGGGAAAATGAACCGATCAACCTTCACCAAGATGTCATAAAGTATCCCCACGGGATTTTGATTCTACGGTCTACCATTAATAGTCTCATTGTGGTTGCTCTCGGTTCACCCAACTCAAGTTGTTTGTAGATCGCACAGGGCATTAAGTTGATGCTTGCTCCAAAATTGCAGAAGGCTTTAGGGAATTTGAGCATGCCAATTGTGCAAGGAATGGTGAATGCCCCGGGATCTTCTCACTTTTTTATCAGCTCCTTAGTCATAATTGAACTACAACTATGGGAAACTTCAATTGTCTTAAAATCCAAGCTCATTTTCTTTGTTACTAACTCTTCCATGAACTTGGCATATCCCGACATTTCCAACAATTCTTCCACAAGGGGGAGATTAATTGATAAGTTATTAAACACCGATAAGAACTTCTTGAACTTCTCATCCTCATTCTTCTTCATTAGGCATTGGGGAAATGGGGGAGGTATTTTGGGCAAAGGTTGCATGACTTTTTGTATTGGAACATGTTGTTCCACTTCTTTTTGTGGTTCTTTGACAATGCTTTGATGGATAAATATCTCTTGTTCCTCCATGCCTTTATCATCTCTATGCTTCTGAGTTCTTCATTTCCCGTCACATCACCTATTGCTACTTTTCTGCTACGAGTAACCACAACCAACTCTTTATTGATATTTTCCATTGCAAACTTTCATTCCAATTGTGCTGAAAATAAACTCAACGGACTTTCAAGTATCTTGATGGCATCGGCATGAGAGTTCATTTTACTGGTTAATGATGAAATGTCATTCTTGATCCCTTTCAACAAATCATCCGAACCTTCAAATTTATCCAGTATGTGTGACAACAAGTCATTCACCCGTGGACTTCTTGTAGTCCCTTTCGATTTTGGGCTATCAATCGAGTGAGTATTGTTCTTATCATGATAATCTTCTCTTATCAAATAATCACCTTGCTAAGCCCAATCTTAATAGTATCCCATTTGTTTTTCTCCCTTCTAATAGTTCCAACCTTGATTTTCGCCTCGCTGGAGATAGCGTGGGTAGAACCCTCTTCATATCTCTTGGAGTTCTAACATTGATTCTCCCCCAGCCTTGAGTAATCGAAAAAAGAACCCTCCCCAACTCTAAACTGTCACTCCCCAGATTCAAGGGGCAGAACTGCCTCATAGTACCAAAACTCAGGCTCGAGCCGACCATGCTGAACCATTTCCTACTAGCGCATGGTAGCTACACGCAGTAAAGAAAACAAACAAGTATATCTTGGCTTAAAATTAAGCCCTCTGCCGGCAAGGCCCTTGTAAACAGATCCATAAAGGAAACTGATACTCCTAAGAGTTCATATAACGAAATAGCCAACTAGCACAGAAGTCCTGATTGGGCCACTGAGGCGACCATGATCTCTATACCGAAACTGAAAGTTGGTATACAAAGACAATGCATCACACAACTAACAAGATTCAGCAAACCAACAAACTAGGCCAGCATGGCCATAACGTAGCTATAAATGCCACACACTAGTTTGCAAGCCTCTAAGAGTAGTAAATATTGGAGGGACAGCGCCACAACCTACCCATGAAAATATATACAACAAAACCTAACAACACTTCCAACTTTGGCAGCTCTGGAGGAAAGGGGTTAGCCAACCGGATAGAAGTCAATCTTGTTGCTAAGGAGGCCTACTGGGTCATCTGTCGGGACCTTCATGCATGAATGCAGCACCCCCAGGCAATGGGGCATCAGTAAAAAAAAATGTACAGAGTATGAAAGACAATAAACTATGAGCAGGTATCCTAATATACTAGAGTAATCCGGTAAATAAACCAAGAATAAGATAAGCATAATGACCTGCTCCTAAATCTAAACTTATCAAAAATAATAAAACAACAACCTAACCAAACCCTCATAAGCTCGGCAGGTACAAACAGTACACAACACCACCTACACAGGCCCCCATAAGCCCAGAAGGTGCCTATCAGTCTATATACCCCTATCGGTAGTCCCCTAGCCCCGTAGGCAGTCACATAGCCCTCTTAGGCTATAGTTTACCCCTTAAGGCAGCACATAGCTCTCTTAGGCATCAATATAGCATATAGGAAACTCATAGCCCTCTTAGGCAACAACATGGCCCTGTAGGCAACTCATAGCCCTTCTAGGTGTCAATATAGCCATGTAGGCAACTCATAGCCCTTTTAGGCGTCAATATAGCCCTGTCGGCAGATCAAAGCCCTTCTAGGCATAGATCACATTCCTGTAGCTAACTATGATAACCCAAAGGGAAACAATAACAATCCAACAGCTAAAAGCGAGCAATTTAGTTATGAGGAACCTATACAAATAGTCTCTAAGTCGTGTCCAACATAGAGACGCTACTACTGAATAAGAATCTCGATAAGAGAGGATTATATCAAATCAAGCAGCCAACAATCAACAATAATGGCTACAAGTATAACAACGATAACAACTCAATTACATTTCTCCTCAGCTTTAAGGAAACATGCCATAAGAAGAGAATAGCCTTAACATGATACCATTTTTCGGTGAAGAACTAGTAGTTGGTGAATTCATGAAAGTGGTAGTGTGGTAGATAGTAGTGTGGTAGGTGAGTATTTTATTTTAAAGATTTTATTATAATATTCATTTGCTAAGTGTCTTAATCTTGATTTCTCTTTAATATTATTTTTTGGTAGTACTAAATTCATGGTAATATGTAATAATATTTATTGAAATATTCTTCCGATAGTTGTTTTAATTTGAATATTTCTTTAATATTATTTATAATATACTCTAGATATAACATATCTTGGGTTTTTTGGTACATATATAAATTTTCCGCCATTAATTGTTCTAATAATTTTATTTCTTCCATAGCTCCTATCCAATATTGTAAATATTCGTAATTCATTTTAATCTGAATTTATTTCTAAATCGTACCATTCTATTCTTTCATTATCTAAATATAGATCTTGTAAATCTATTTCATACCATTCTTGATTTAATATATCTTCTAATTCGTAATCATTAAATATTTTTTCCATATTATTCTTCTTAATTCAATTATTTCTATACCGTTAAGTATATATAAGATTAAAGTTTCATAGTTTTTTTATCATTTCATCATGCACGTATGTAGTCATGTTCTTTATTATGCAGGATTTTTATTTAAAATTATTCCTTCATATCATATTCATAATTGATTAAATTCATATTAGATCATTATGAACTAGATTATCTTTATCATGTTTTTCTGTCACTACTAGCATCGTACTTTAGCGGATACTTTCTTCTTATCAGCGCCTCAACTTTGTTTACTCCCCTAAACGGCTTCCTCGCTTACCGGTTTCAACATTAGGATGACATAGTATAGAAGTGTTCTCCCTGTTTCCAGTGTGCTAATAAACTAAAAATCATGATTTAAATAATTCTAATACATAATAACTAACATAAATTTATTCAATCATATATATGATATTCAGAAATATATGAAATTAGTTCCGCATAGTTTTTGAACAATATACCTTTGCCTCGTGCTTATCCATGCTATCTGAAATATTTGATTGGATTTCAGATTTATCCATTAACTTTTAAGTAGTTAGTATCTTGAAAGAGTTTTTGAAACGAGAGGATTTTTATTTAGGCGTTGCCTGCCTTTTCATTTACATATGCCTTCCTTTATATAGAAAGGATTTGCTACTTTACAACCTTTCACAATACTACACGTACATACTACTTAATAATGTACCTATATAGTATAATAATGTGCCTAATAATATAGTATGACATATCTACTTATGACACACCATACCTTACTTTACACTTGTCCACTTACTACACTTATACAATTACTACACTTTACAATGATTTACACAATAAGTCAAAAACTTTGTTTTTACTTTATCTTTCCACTATTTACTTTAAGACTTTTCATGACTATGTCTTCTTCCTTATCTCTTTATCTACGACTTTATCTTCTTCTTCTTCTTATCTTCTTCTGTCTCTATCTCATTTAATCATTCCACCTGGACATCGGGGATTACATTATCTTCTCCATTGCATTTTGAACATATGTGATCTGGATATTTGTGCCCAATTAACTTACAATATCTGGTTAATAACTCTGCTGAAATAAATCCTGTCTTTAGTGCTCGTGTTGTAGGTCGTTCTTCTGGTTTAAGTAATGATAAAATCCATCTATGATTTCATCCATTTCTGCTTTTCTTAACTCTCTTGAATTGGAATAAATCATTAACTGATCTCTAGAATAATAACTCCATATAGCGTTTCCGTTTAAATAATTATTTGCTAGCTCTTTTATAATGGTTGATATACCAATTATTCTCTTATTGGCATAAAAATAGGGTATCTCACTTTTTTGTATCTCTGGTTGTTGTTCTATATCTTCCGGTATTATCATATCTTTTGTTAATCCTATATTTACCACTTGTATCGGAGGTTTTATTTCCTCGTATAATATCTCTGTTGTTGCCGTATAAAATTTTACATAGAATAAATTTCCCTTAGTAACTCTCTTATATGTAATAAATGTTTTATGTAGTTCCGGTATTCCACTTAGTTCCTCTTTGTCATATGTGTATACTGTATTTAATAGTCCATAGTAGTAACATGTCCTTACTAAGTTGCATTAGTTTTTGGTTGTGCAATCAGTTTATTATAACCTTTTAATTTTTGGGTTAAATAATCTTGATTGGGTTCTTAGGTTGTAGTAGATCTGGGGTTAAGATTTAAAAATGTTTGGATTTTGTATATATTTTCTATATAGGTTCGCGTAATATGGTTATATGTTCTTTTGTCATGGTGTAGGCTATCCACATATGTAGAAGTTTGTGGTTCTATAATTAATATGTTTTTTGGTGTTAGCCTCGGGGTGAATGGTTTTTCAAATAGTTGGTTTAAGTTTGAATTCTTTTGTTTTTCACTAATTCGTTTTCTTGTACCTGCAGCTGTATTTAAACAAATATTATGGGTTTTAAGGAGTTTACCATCGTCTCCTTTTAGCTCTGGGTTTTTTCCGTCTTCCGATCGATGTAGCTCCGCATTTTTATAGTCATGCTGCTGACTAGCTTTAGATTTCAGATTATCTTCATTAGTCTTTAGCTTTTGTATCTCATCGTCCATACTATCCACTTTTATACAAAGTGTAGTAATGGCTTTGAGTATATCTTCAATTGTATTTTCTTTCTCAGTCTGAGTAGCTTTGTCTTGATAAGTAATCTGCAATAACATTCTTATCAGTTTTTATTACTTTAATAGTAAATGTAAAATTTAATATATTTAATATCAATCTCGTTATTTCTTTTGTCGTTACTTTTTCTTGTTAGCCACTATTTTACTTGTGTGTTATCTATCCTTATAATAAATTTGTTATATACGATATATGGTTCAAATGATAATAAACATTTATATACTGAACATAATTCTTTCTTGTTTATTTCCCATTTTATTTCTGTATTAGTAAACGTTCCTGAATAATATCTACCATGATGTTCTACTTTTTCTCCATCATACTCGTATTTTAAGATTTCTCCATAACTTTTTTCACTGACGTCTGATTCTACTATATAAGTAAATTTTTTGTTTTATGTTTTTCCCATTCTTGTAAAGATCTTCACTATATAATAATTTTAACTTATCTTGGATTATTTTTACTTTATCTATAGAGAATATAATTAATTCTATTTTAGGGTCTTCTTCTTTTAAATTTTCTAATTTTTGTGTAATTTTTTCACGTCCTTTTATCCATTTTGTTGTTTTTCGTTTTTTATTATTTACTCTTTTTGCTCCTATTTTTTGTTTACACGATGTCGTGAACCACCTGTGTGTTTTTGTTATTATACGGTTTTACTTGTTCAAGCCATTTATTCCTAAAATGATATTTTCATTTCCTTGATATATTTTGAATTTTATCACTATTGGTACTCCTCCAATGATTATTTCCTTTTCTGTAGTTTCTTCGGTATACATTAATGCTTTTGGTAGTTCAGGGCATGATTGTTCAATAGTTATTATTTCATCTTCCGTCACTAATTCTCTTGTAATATAGTTTTCTTCTCGTCCTGTATCTATTAATATTAAATATTTTCATTGTTTTACTATTCCCGTTATGTAGTAATGATGTAGTTTTATTTCTTCTTCCATTGATTTTTGTAGAGTTTTATCTATTCTTCTTGAGATACTCATTTTTTATGAGATTTGTGGTAATTCACAGTTCATATTTATTCTTTTTTATGTGCTTAATCTTTCTTTTACTATTTCTAAATCTTTTTCTATGTCAATCTCATTATAACTATAGACATTCTTGTCTATGACTGTGACTATTCTTTCAAAATGATTTTCTATTTTTACTTTATTTATTTTATTTTTTGCTGTTATTTTATGTTTTGTCGTTAAAACATATAAGTTTTTACATCTAGCTGTAAATATTTTACTTCCCGGGGCTAGTTCTATTCCTGACTTTTTCAAATATAATACTAATGATTTATTTATATTTTTGTCATTTATTGCTACTGAGTAATTAGCACTTATTATAAATTTAAATTTTTGGTATATGAGGTTACCTTTTACCAAACTTATTATACTTTTTTCTATGGGTTATATAATTCTATCATTTGCTAAGTATATTTCTATGTGTGTATCTATTCCTTCTCTAAAACATGCTTTTATCAGTAATTTTGTTCCTCCTAAATGTACATATTTAATTAGATTTTTAGCCTTAATATCTTGTATTTCTTTATTTATTATTCGTTTATTTATTATTGGTATTTTGGCCTTTCCTTTAGTGTATTTGCAATCTATGATATGTTCTCTTTGACTTACTACATAATATTCTTCTTTTTGTCGTTTAAACCAGTTTCTTATGGTTGGTATTTCGAATATTTTTGCTACGCTTAGGTCTAATTCTTTTCCTTTTATTTGTTCAAATATACTATTATCAAATATTATTTTCTGTTCTAAAGATTCTTCGTCTTGATGTTCTTCTTTATTTATTATTTGTAAGTCTGCGTCAGTCATTTGTTATATTATAGAATTTATTATCTGATTCTATTTCTATGTCATTATCTATTTCATTTTCTGATATTTCATATATGCTATCTTCACTTTCTAATTCATAATATATATATTCTATCTGCGTATATTTTTCATCGTCTATTATTATTTCTGATATTTGTTTTTTCTTTGGATTTTTAGGTAATTTACAATCTCTAGCTATATATCCTAATTTTCCACAATTATAACAAGTACATTCTATTAGTTTTCTTTTTGGTCTATATGGTCTTTTGATTTTGTAATTTTTTACATAATACCTTCTTCTTGGTTTTTTATATTTATATTTTGATCTGTATTTTTTATTATATTTCTTTTTATTTTTATAATACCTATCTGTACAACCAAATTGAGGTGTTGTCTTAATTTTGCAACATGCCAACTTTTTTACTAATATTTTTTCCATTCTTATTTCTTTTTTATGTTTTTCACATAGTTCCATAAACTATCGTTGTAAGAATTTTATTCTAGCTCCTAAGGTATCTGTTAATTCTGTTTCATTCCAACTCTTTATTACTTTTGAATTAAAAGGCTCTAGTAATTTTGTAAAATATAATTTTCTTATTTCTTTACTTTCTTCTATGCTATATGTTCCTTTATAATAGTATTCTCTAAATGCACATGTATATTCATCTATGTAACACATATTACATATTGCTAGTTTTGTCATTATATTTCGATTTATGATTTTTTCTTTATTTTGTTCTTCTACCTCTGTTGTGATACTACTAAATTCATTTCTTATAGCTATTTCGTATTTATATAGTATTTCCATAGATGTAGTAGCTATTCCTCCATCGAATTTTTTATTACTTCTTAAAGTTGTTAAGCTTTCACTTGTTAAATTTTGTAGCCATAATTTTACTGTTCCTATAAGTGTTCTTTCTATGTATCTTGGTGCCTCTGTTCTTACTATCTTGTTATCTATTGATTTTTTTGATATGTATAACATTCTTTCTATGTGCAAGCTTTTTCGTCCATATCTACGTCTTCTGTAGTTACTTCTAAATTCTTTGTATTATCTATGTTTGCTAAAAGTTCCGTATATGTTTCGCTTGTTTCCGAATGTTGTTCGAGATCATCGTCATTTATTTCATCAATTCTTATTTCGGGTAGATTATCTTGGTTATTTTCTTCTTTTTCTTGTAATTCATCTTGTAATTGCAATTTTTCTTTAAATTTAATTATCTCATTTGCTAATTTTGTTTTTTGTTCTCTTTCTTTTTGTTTAATTTCATACATTTCTTTTAATATTTCTAGCTCTTTTTCTAGCTCTATTATTTTAGTATTTTTTACTTCTTCTAATTGTTGTACTTCCTTTTTTGCTTGTTGTTTTATTTTTTCAACTTCTGTTTTTCTATCTATTTCTTCATTTTCTTTTGTTATTCTTATCATAGCAGTTAAACTATCTTCTAGTTTTACCGTTTCTTTTTCTAACATTAAACTTTTATTGTCACCTATTTTCTTATATTTTCCTTCTAGATTAGAAAATAATATCTTTATTTTTAGTCCATCATAATTTTCATATGTTTTTTCATCTATTGCGTATTCTTCTTTATTCATTTATAAATTATGTTGTAGTTTATATTGTAAGTTATTTATTTGTATTTCTAGATATAAAATAGTCTTTCTTTGTGCTATTATAGATTTGTGACAAATTCCTGCGAATATATTATTGTTAAGTCTATTTTGTCTATGTTCTAATTCTTGTATTTTTGCTATAATTATTTCATTAAGTTTTTGTATATATTCGTTATTCTCGTTATTCATTGTATTTTTAAGTATTGAATATATTTATATTCTATTTTAGATATATTATCTATTAATTGATCTAATTTTACGTTATTAGTCTCTGTGATATTAAGTTGTTTATATTCCGGATATAATTTGTTTAATTTCCTTCTTATTTTTCTTAATTTTCTACTCGTATGTTTCTTACCGTGTTTCTTATTATCCATAGCTCTAATACCATTTTGCGGTACGGAACTGGTAGTTGGTGAATTCTTGAAAGTGGTAGTGTGGTAGATGGTAGTGTGGTAGGTGAGTATTTTATTTTAAAGACTTTATTATAATATTAGTTTGCTAAGTGTCTTAATCTTGATATCTCTTTAATATTATTTTTTGGTAGTACTAAATTCATGGTAACATGTAATAATATTCATTGTAATATTCTTCCGATAGTTGTTTTTATTTGAATATTTCTTTAATATTATTTATGATATACTCTAGATATAACATATCTTGGGTTTTTTGGTACATATATAAATTTTCCGCCATTAATTGTTCTAATAATTTTATTTCTTCCATAGCTCCTATCCAATATTGTAAATATTCGTAATTCATTTTAATCTGAATTTATTTCTAAATCGTACCATTCTATTCTTTCATTATCTAATTATTGATCTTGTAAATCTATTTCATACCATTCTTGATTTAATATATCTTCTGATTCGTAATCATTAAATATTTTTTCCCATATTATTCTTCTTAATTCAATTATTTCTGTACCGTTAAGTATATAAAAGATTAAAGTTTCATAGTTTTTTATCATTTCATCATGCACGTATGTAGTCATGTTATGTAGTCATGTTCTTTATTATGCAGGGTTTTTATTTCAAATTATTCCTTCCTAGTATATTCATAATTGATTAAATTCATATTAGATCATTATGAACTAGATTATCTTTATCATGTTTTCCTATCACTACTAGCATCGTACTTTAGCGAATACTTTCTTCTTATTAGTGCCTCAACTTTGTTTACTCCTCTAAACGGCTTCCTCGCCTACCGATTTCAACATTAAGATGACATAGTATAGAAGTTTTCTCCCTGTTTCCAGTGTGCTAATAAACTAGAAATCATGATTCAAATAATTTTAATACATAATAACTAACATAAATTTATTCAATCATATATATGATATTCAGGAATATATGAAATTAGTTCCGCATATTTTTTGAACAATATACCTTTGCCTCTTGCTTATCCATGCTATCTGAAATATTTGATTGGATTTCATATTTATCCATTAACTTTTAAGTAGGTAGTATCTTGAAAGAGTTTCTGAAAAGAGAGGATTTTTATTTAGGCATTGCCTGCACTTTCATTTACATCTGTCTTCCTTTATATAGAAAGAAAGTTCTTACTTTACACGTACTATCCTACACTTGTCATCATTATTATGACACACACCATACTATGCACTATTCACTTTATGATGACACATACCTAATTTATGACACACTATTATATACTATTTACACCATACATGACTTTTTTACAATAGGACAAATATCTTCACATCTTATCTACTTTACCATATTTACTTTACCATACCTACTACCATACTTATCTATTTTACGACTTTACATACTTTTCTTTACAATAAGTCTACAACTTTAAGACTTTTTATTTCATCCTTATCTTCTTCTGCCATATGTCTTCTTTTCCTTCATCTTTATTTTTATCATCTCCTTATCTTTTGGGCTTCCGTTTTTATCTCTTATTCTAGCTGGACGT